>NC_089274.1:10615490-10823561 GCF_963678975.1 Dysidea avara
GTTACAAGTAAAACAAGCAAAGATACATTCTGGAGGCTGCACACTGAGGTTTACATATTAAAAGCAAGTACAATGGCACATAATTACCTTTAAGCACTTTAACAGCAGCCAGTGTAGGGCCAGCTGATACACAGGTGACAATAGCCTTGTATACTTCACCAAAATTTCCTGATCCAAGTTGCTCTTGAAGTACAACCAGATCTGGAGACAGCTCCCATTCATCAACAGGAAGAACAGACTCAGCATCTTCAGGTGAATATGGGGGAGGCTCCTCATCATAACCAGCGAATTCCTAAGTAATAATTATTAAATGAAAATGTGCAATCAAAACTGATTTCATAAGATCACATGGTTCACAATACAGAAAAATACATAATACAACTACAGTGTGCAGTATATATTTGCAATACAGTAATTAATTTAACTTAGCTGAGAATAATATAACTGCACTTTACATTACTTATATCCATGCTCCAGATGTCACCACAATTTTAAACACTTATAATTAACTATGTAATTTAAGTAGTTAGTAATAATTGTATGTTGCTATGGCTGTTGGTTGCTACCAACAGACCTTTGTTGCTTTCATACCATAAAGCCTAAAAAAAATTACCCTATAATTTTATGTATGTACATACCTGAAAAAAAAAAAAAAAGACTACCGAATAAGAGTAATTCATAGTGTATGTTCTATTAGGACAAGTGTACATTTTATTAGGGTAGTTGAACAGAAATTGATCGTTAGTAGCCACCCACGTAAGAAAATAAAGTACAACTGTAAAAATCATGAATGAAAGTGATACCAAACAAGGTAATATACTGATTTCCTGCTGTTGTTATATGAAAGGTATTTTGTTTTCATAATAATTATTATTTATATGGACATGTAATACTTTCACACCTCAGATCAAAGGAACCGCCCAGGCTACATTTCGTATGTAGCCCTATGTAGCCGGTCTACAACTGGGCAGTAATTATATAGACGTTGATGCTAAAATCGATTGTGGGGATTGATCAACACTCCCGCACGACTTGGATTTCGCTATGAAAACCACTCAGACGGAAAGCATTTTGTTATCCTCGCCATCCTACGAGTTGAAAAATGTTGGGCTAAGGTGATAACTAGTGCTATTGCTTATTCACCGATGGTTTCCGCACATTTTCGAATATGGACACGCCCCCATCACGAAGCTACCACTCTACAAGCAAGCTTACCTGTCTAGGCCTTTAGTGAACTGTGTAGGTTTTCCATAAACGATTCAATAGCACTGATTAAAACATTAAACTTGTGCAATGGAAATTCTCCGTGATATCTCTAGGATATGTCCGTTTATTATAACCAAACATAACCAGAACGTACAAGCTGCTGACCCATAATTGAAAATTTTAGGTATGCATATATAATACATCCAGTGGCTGCAATCGTATTGGCTCGGGTGATTGATCACCCTGTGCAGGCTATCAGCCTAAAAAGTGTAAGCTGTAACACGGGCATTCAGGCTTTGCCTGATATGTATTCCCTCATGCCCATGTTACAACTATTACATGTCATCAATCATCACCTGATAACACTGCAATCAATCTGCTATATATACTAGGGCTTACTACTAAATTGAGGACTCCTTGCAGGGAAAGGGAATCACAAGGCAGTGCTGGAAAAACTCCACAAAGGAAAATGACCCAGGTATAAAGTGTGGTATCAAATTATTTTATATGCAGGACATTGCTCTAAGCAAGTAAATATTACATTTTGTTTTAATGTTTAGTAAGATGTATGCTTAGGTTTTCTGGAGATTGAACAGAATTTGGCATATGTACAAGCCATAAGCTGAACTTAAGGATAACCAGAAAGCTAGGAGAAGGGTATATCGTACACAATTAAAGAATGGAAGAACCATGGAATGCCATGGAATCAGCAATGTGGAGAAGGATGTGGAGTGTTGATAGCTGGGTAATAGAAATGTTTCAGAAAGATGAAGTTTTCTAATGTACAGGTTTTTTTTGCATGTGATCTAAACATACATTTTAAAATAGAATCTAAACATACATTTTAAAATAGAAGACCTTGATTCCATGTTGCAATAACAGATCTCTTTGGTTGATTCTGTTCTATAAGAACGCATATCCATTTCCAAAAAGCAATATTCTTGGTGCAGGTAATGTAGATAAACACAGCATATGAGTGTGGATAAACAGCGCCAAAGTCTGCCTTGTTTTCAAATTCTGGCTGTGCTTTTTCAAATTCTGGCTGTGCTAGAGAAGTCTGCATTACCATTTTCAGCATATTTTCTGATCGAGTAGTTGAGAAATGAGTCAGAAATTAGTAGTGGTAAAAATAATTTTTGTGATTAACAATGTGCATTGATGGTAACACAATTTCCAATAGAAGCTTTTCCAAATTCTGTATATTGATGAAATACTGTCAATACTAGAGCATCATCATCAGTACGTATGTACCAGTTGTTAACAATGGATGAGCAAAAACATATTCTCCAACTCCTTTTTTGTGATCAACTCACAGCTGTATGGGCTAAAAACTAGCCAAGGGATCACTGCTTTAAGAAAGCTTATACTCCATTTGTGAGGACTGGCATGAGGTTAGCAGTCTTGAATGATGGTCTTTTTTACTTTAATTAAAGGTGCAATAAGGGAACCAGAATCTTGCACTGCTGGAAAGTGTGCTACTATACTTTAACCATTGCAACTATACTGCGTAAGCATTTTGAACACTAGCTACTGTCAATGTTCTAGCAATTCATGCAGCATGAAGATGTGGAGTTATTTAGTAAACACTAGAAGCTAAGCGGGTGACAAAATTCCTCCTGATTGCAGAACGAACACCTTAACAGGTCACCTAAGGAAGCTGTTTTGGTCTTGGTGAAAACAAACTGTTTTGCAATGTGGACAAAATTTAAGAACAAATTTGATCAACAGAATAACCTCCATGTGGAATCATTGATTCACAGACAGCCTTCTTCGCCAAAAGATGAAAAACTAAATATACATTTGTGACAATTCACATTCTAGTAACTTGTACAGTGAATTATACTGATAGTAGTTGCACAAAATATCATGTATCAGTTAAACGTACCTGTAGCTACTTGAGATTGGCTCTGAAGTAATGACAGCCAATACTCTTCTAAAGGTGCCTACAGAACTTCTTGCTGCTGCTTTGGCAAAAGATGGTGGATAGCAGACTCGAAAATAGTCTACAGAAACTGGTTGACAATGGTGCTTGCATCAAAAGCTTGTGATCACTACATTTGGTGCACAAGTCTAACCACACACAACACAATAGCTGTAGTCAGGGATTGGCTTAAGACAAGTATGTGCCACTACTATCAAACTCATTCATTAATGCTTCTTACCTGCATTGTTTATCACTGTAGCAGTACTCCTTTATCGATACGAAATTAAAGGAGTATTCAGCCTAGTGAACTGTGCTAGAATATGAGCTTTGTCATTTCATGTAAATATAAGCAGAAAACAATTCACATGTTACATCTCCGTCAGTAAACAAGCTTCCATTAAGACCAATAGGGGTGCAACAATATATTGATATATTGCAATATTTTCTATCACAATACAATACAATATGTGTGATGAAACATATCAATATATTGCTGTATTACAATATATTGCATAATATTGCAGGATTGTAATGGGCTATGGCTTGTGGATAATTAGCCTATTCAGCTATCACCCTCCTGGGGACGTCTGGATTCAGTGGAATGGAATGGTGGACTGGAATGGTGGACTGGAATGGAATGGTGGACTGGAATGGAATGGTGGAATGGAACGGTACTTTGGTAATTTCAATTGGTGGTCACCTCTTCACCTTCTAACAAAGACTACCTCTTTATAAAGACCGTTTTACTTTAATGTTTAAATTGCTGCTATCTTGTTGTTTTAGAGTGTATCCCCATATAATGGTCTTATTGATCAGTTGTGTGCCACATGCCTAGAAAAGTCAGAGTGATATCTGATTTGTAATACAGCAATATACCCCATGCAAAAACAGTTTGGCTGTACAAAAATGACGTCCTCATCAAACTAAAAGTAACTAACAACTAAAGGAGCTAATATCTGGGTGAGGCCAAGAAATACTGGCAAATAACTCACTAAAATTTGGTCCTTTATCATTTACTTGTACAGTCTTGCTGCATTCCTAATTGATTCCCTGTAACTCTAATTGGCTAGTAATTTAGCCGCCTTTTTTCACCTCTACAACACCGGACTATTGAGAAAGGTACCAATTTAATAGCCTATTAGATTTACAGGGAATTAATTAGGAATACAGTCAGACTGCACAAGTCAATGATAAAGGACCAAGATTATTGTAAATTATACTTAGTTGCCAGTATATATTAACATTCATTTCTTGGCCTCACCAGATATTAGCTCCTTTAGTTGCCAGTTGCTTTTAGTTATGTGGACACATCTTTTTTTGTATAGCCAAACTGTTTTTGTATGGGGTATATAGCTATCACTGTATTGTATCATAAATCAGATATCACTGGCTTTTGTAGAGATAACATGTGGCACACAATTCATCAAAAAGACTGTCTTATAGGGCTCTAAAACAACAATTCAGATATTAAAGTAAAACAGTCTTTGTAAAGAGGTGATCTTTGTTAGAAGGTGGTCTTTTTAAGGTGACCACTAATTGAAATTACCTAAATACCGTTCCATTCCACCATTCCATTCCACTGAATCCAGATGCCTCCCTCCGGGAGGGCGGGCATCAAAGCCGCCAGAATGTAATTGTTGATGTTTTAGAAGCTACATATCCTAAACAAACAGTGCTGGTTGTAGTACTGCCTACTTGTACTGTAATACCTATTTAATAACTGTTGGCCATTATAAGCAGCTTTTGACTGGTGGGTGTACACCACATGACACTAATGCTATCTGCTGTAACTTATGAAGCTTAAATCCATGAGTTATTTACACAAGTATAGCACTTCAACATCACCAAAGGCCCTAATCCAAATATTACAATACAGCAATATATTGCAATATTTTTTAAGGCAATACGTAATATGGTATTTACCTATATTGCTGCATCCCTAAAGAACAAGTTGATTAGCAAGGCATTCATGCTCTCATACAACAAAATACATTTTACAAAATATACATTTTCAGCAGCTATTCCAAGTTGTTGAATACCTGATACAATTGGATATAAAAGTGTGGTAGAGCTTTCAGACTTCCTCTCCACAGTGTATCTAATTTACAACTTTCTGGGTACCTTTGTAATAGCACTGAATTTGAGCATGCATAGACTACATATCTTCAATAACCTTCCAACAACTAACAATGACTGTATTGACTGTCACCTACCTTCAAATATGTGACCAGATTTTACAAAACCGATTCAAATCGCACATCAGGCAAAATCAAACTAACACCACCAGTGGATAGCTGCACTATCGTACTAGTAGTTTTGACACTCGGTACCAATCAAACTACTCGAGGCTGGTTTCAACAGACACCTTTTCTGGGGGTGTGTGTAGAACTCGAATGGTGGTTTTAGGCCTTGTGAAGGACCTGGCTTGGCAAGAATCAGTGGTTTACTGGCGGACAGCCTGAAAATGTTGGCCAGACGTTTTTTGTGGATTTTACTACATATCAACCACTAAAGAGCCAGCACAGCCCTGTAATCTCGTCTCTGGACTCCAATCGTGGTCTGCCTCCATTTTGAGGTCTAACCCTTGCCCACCCCGCCACCCCTTTGTGAGCACTCGTGATACTACTTCGCTCGTCCAACAGCTCAGATTTTCTATCTTATTTGGCGGGAAACTCTACAAGCAGCTACAAGTACTGGAAGTGGTCTGAAAGGTAACAGATTGATGCATCTTTAGAGTAAATTTCATACGCGTGCTTGCTATCCTTGGAGAGTTATGCTGGCTTGAATTCTTTATCTCGAAACTTCTAATGTGCGATTTGGATTGTTTTTCCAAAATCCAGTCACATATGGTGTCAATTGTTGACACAACTGCATTAGTGCTGCTATCAAATGCCATGAGTCCCATTTCATTGTAGCGATTCATGAACGGTTTTCGTGACAAAGCAGCCTGATGACTTGGCTATATCTGTTCGAAATTGGATTGAAACACATGGTAGAATGTACATAGTCGTTATGGCTATGATGTTCCCATAGTATTTAGGAGACATAGTTACAGCGAATACTGTCAGTATTAACAACTCACCAAGTATCAATGCATTAAGTTTCATACACTGCCTGTGCTACAAGATTTTCTACTTAGTCTAGAGCGAAACAGTTCTCTTAATGCAGAAAACATTCAGGGGTTAAGTACAGCAACTCCATGAATAACACCAGAATTACAAACTAAAATTTTCCTATTAGTAAGCACTTCAGTCCTCATTGCTCAAACTTTGTTATTTGATTGTTCATATAGGCAAGTAAAGGACTAACAACAATGGCTGTACTACTTCTCCCAATAAATTGTTGACTCTGGCAACTCGTTTCTTCAACATTTCTTCTATTTACTTTTTGGCATCTTCAAAGATTGTCAAATACATAAGGGAGTGTAGCATAGCAAAGAGACTGGTTGAAATACATCATGACCATGTACAAACTCTCTTATAGCTAGCTCTCTATTGGTTGTCAGCCAGTTTATCTTAGCCCAACTGTACATATGCTCTGAATATTGTGTTGTTCAAACAAAACACACTAACAACAATCATTGGCAATGCACATTTCTTCCAGACAATTTTCACATGATCCAGGTCTCACAAAGAGAGGTTACAGAACCTGAAGTTCGACAACAACCCCAGTGCCGCAAGGCGAGATTAGGATAGTTTAGGAATTTGGTTCCCAGTTGACATCAGATACCCATTGATGATACAACTGGGTGGACTTCTTCCCCAGTTGACACCAGACCACCAGGTCTACATTTAACAGCTGGATAGACTAGAGCAATGTGAGTAAAGCTTCTGAGAGGAGTAATTTGAACATGTGTGATAATTGGCATGGAATCAGTCTGTTGGATGTAGCTGGTAAGCTGCTCGGTAAAATTCTTCAGGAGAGACTACAATTTATTGCTGAGAGTGTACTTTCTGACTTCCAGTATGGATTTTGGAGGTATTGATATGATCCTTGTTGCAAGGTAGGTTGTGGAGAAGGAAAGGGAGCACAACTGCCTTCTTTCTACAATCTTTTTTGACCTAAAGAAGGCATAATATGACTCAGTTCCTGCTGCTTGTAGTACGTATTAGAAAATTATGGAGTTTCTCTTGCTTTGTTATTCACTATTCATTGTTCATTCTTTTGACAAGGATATGAGGGCTTCTGTTCATGTCAAGAAGCAATATGTTTGAGGTACGCAGTGGTGTACAACAGGGTTGCACTATCGCTCCTCTACTTTGTACCTTTGAGGATTGGTGTAGACAGTGTTCTCAAGCTGGTGTGTCTTCTTATATTATTATTTACTTGCAAGTTGATTTTTGGAGGCCATACAGCTTAATCTTGTTTGGTACCAACCCGAATCTAAGTTTGCTGATGATGCTGCACCTTATGCCTCATTAAGTGATGTTATACAAGAAGTTGTTTCTTTTTTATTTGTGTGGTGAAAAGGTTGGAGTCTGACAGCGAGTTTGATCAAATCCAAAGGCATGGATGGTAGCAGGAATTTGGGCTGACATTTCTGTGTTGTTTCTGATCTCTGTGGAGGGGGGTAATGTAGACTTGGTAGAGAACTTCCAGTACTTGGGAAGCATCATTAGTAATGATAAAGAGTTGTATACTGAGTTGCCTGGGTAGTTGGCAAAGATGTTTGGATGCCTCCGTCAGTCCATATTTGCCATTAAATCTTCGTCAACTGGTGCTCGTAGGCGTGTTTACCTTGTGGGGGCTACCTTGTTGTACGGAAGCAAAGCCTGGGCTGTGAAGGCTGGGAGACTGGAAATGTTTGGGGATTTTAGGGGTTACTTGACATCAACAGTGGAGGGATCACATCTCGTCTGAGCAGTTGGCGGTGGAATTCGAGATGTCTGATGGTGTTGGTATGTTACTGGTGCCATGCTGTCTGCACTGGTTGGGTCATATGGCGAGGATAAGCGATGGCCATTTGCCCAAGCAGATGTTATTGCATAAACATACTCACACTACACATACGCACACTACATATACACACATGTACCACACGCGTGCACGCATACACACATATCACACACATATCACACACACAGCACACCACAATATACACACGCACACACATATGCATACACATGCATGCATGCACACACGCACACACACATTTTACACGAACATCTCCACACACGCATGCACACAACACGTGTAAGCATACACACACGTACACACCATACACACATACTACACACAATCATTAATCCACACATACGGTATGATCATATATCTTGATCCTGTTCTTGTAGCGACAGATTACATAGACAGCTGCTATTGTAGCCAGAATCACCACACCAATACCAACTACAACTCCAGCAACAATGGCTGCTACAGGTGTAGATGATTCAGCTTCTGACATTTCTGGTGAGGATGTTGGATTAGGTACTACAACAGGATCACTCCATTCTCCATCGGCTAGTGTTGTGTAAGCCCTAACCTGTAAGTAGAATAGTATTGCTGTTACACGGTCAAACATCTATACTCAGTACCTGGATGGTGATATTGGAATAGGGTTGGAGTATGTTGTATTCCACATTGGTATTCAAGCTGACAGGATTTTCTACATTCTATTTAAACAGAGAATAATTCACAACATACACACAAAGAATATTAGCACAATGAACTATGTAGCCTAAAGAATGATGCCTATCATTTTCACTTAATGACATTACAAACTTGTAACCACTGTTACAAAATTGTCCCATTAAGCAATATAGACTACAATAAGAAAAAAAGTAGTGCAGAAAGTAAAGTAGAAGAGAAATACAAGAAATAGGAGTTACTTTCCTATGTGATACATAACTTACAACAAAACAAACGAGAGCAAATAACTTACATATTTTCTGACAGATTGTATTCCATCCAGGTCCTCCCCTTCAATATCAATACTCACAACATATCTGATTATTTCACGTTGATAGGTATTGTTTGGAGCTCTCCAACTGATATTGGCAGAAAACTTAGTAGCTGAAATTTCCATGATATCGTACATAATCCCCCACGGCTTGGAAGCAGGACACACTAAATCAGACAAACATGATATTTCTGAAATAGTCACAAAATACCTAAATTGGTGAGATCTATGGTAATGGACAGACACAAAAACAATAAGCCATGCATCTACACCTGCCCATGACAAGTTATGGGCATGCTCCTGATTTCTTACCATCATTATAATTATGTATCTAATTGATTATTTTGTTGGCAATAATCAACATCGTCTAATTTTTTGTTAATTAGTGACAATCGAAATTGTAAATTATCGTGTAATAATCATGATAATCAATGAATTTTTTAAAGCAATAACCATTCATCTTAATACAGTTGAATAGTTTAGTGTTTTTGTTACAGTGATTAAGTGGACAATAATTGTGATAATTGTGATAACGGCTCATGATAATAATCGTATGGCAGAAATGTCAATACCGTCCATCCCTAATGTATACGTACATAAAATAGATCAGGGGCAGCGGAGAAGGAGGGGCTGCACCACCTGGGACTTAGCCCCCCTAAAATCCTAAAATCATCTGTAGCTGTAATTTGAGATACTCTAATAGAGCAGTCACAGTATTTTTAGAGGAGCAGTGTAGTAGGCTATGTGTGGAGTTGAGATATAGTCTAGTTGGCAGAGGGTAACTATTGCCAGCAGGTAGTGACCTCTTTTTTTTTTTGGGGGGGGGGGGGGGGGGTGGGGTAGGTGTCTTCGACTTACAACTAGCCCCAAGCTAGACCCCCCAGCCCCCTCTAAATAAAGGTGTTTCTGCCACTTCTGTAATGGATGCAGAATTGTTAAAAGATAGGAAGCATATGGACTGTGAGGTGACAATGTATAAACACTCACATACCTGTTAGATTTAGTTTAAAGTCTTTCTCTGGTAATTGGTTTCCATGGATACTATCAAATGCCTCGTCTGCATCAATCTGTGTTTGCATAACATGTGAGTGTACTTAGGAGAAGTGCAAATAAACAAAGGTTATAGCAAACCATCTAACAAAACATACAGTAAATAATGCTATGTACTGTATAGTGTAGCCTCTGGAAGAATCCAAGCAAAGATGGATATTGAGAGACATACAAAGGAGTACAATTAGTCATAGGGAATAGTCTTGTGCCAAGAAAAAGGACTAAACTGTCATTTTGTTGTTTCACATGTAGTAAATCTGCTTTGCTTTGAGGTCACAAATGCATAAGGTGCCTAGGCAAACTAAGGTAGCATGTACAGTATGACAGCAGATTATCTCCATGTAGTTCAGGCAATGTGTATACACTGTAGATACATATAGTATGCATGTACATACACAATTCCATACAAACATACACGGATATTATATAACTCTTCACGTGGTTGCAGTGGATCTCGTGAGTAGGTCACGGACAAGGTTGTCACTTCATTCTATAAAAAAAATGAATATACAACATATTGTACACTACACATGCATATGTGTACTGCTCTCTCTATAAGGACATGTACATAGTTGCAAAGGCATTTCATAAAAGATAGAACACAGCTATATCCTGAGTGTTACGCTCCTTTGCACCTTGTGGCGCTTATGAGCTCCTGGTGATACAAATGACTTGCAGTAACATATTAATACACTATAGTCATAAATTGCATGTTTATAAATTTTCTGTGTAGTGACACTTCATTTATAATAGGACCAACCACAGCATAATAAAATCACCTTCAATGTTAAGATCAAAGCACACAATTTCACGTATACTCAGGTGGCCTTACAAAAGTGCATAAGTGAGACATGATTGTAGCCCACATACATACAGTAAGTGAGATACACAAGTCACCATGACACTAGGGAATGCTACATGTACATATACATGCAGCAATTGCATACTGTATTTACTTAGTTAAATACGGTGACATTTATTACCTTAGTTCCAAAAAAAGTGATGCTACGACTATTCAAACTCTCAATGTTTGAAAACAATGTTAAGCCCTTATTTTTAAAATAAATATTGGCAGCATTCAAGTGTGGCTACTATTGAAGGTGCAATATTTAACCAAGGAAATGTGGTAATTATCATGTCAAAACAAATACACATGTGGACATACGTACACCCAGTTGTAAGTAACACACAATAACTTACACATAATGACACACACTCAGCAAGATCTGCACCAGTCATGTTCATAGTACTACAAGCTTCTTCACATGTGTACTTCTATTATAAGGAGCAATACAAACTAAAACCACTACATCTTTTAATGATTGCATTAATAATACAGTATAATAGTACTGTACTTTACAGTAGGGGTCAAGATGGTTTGCACTTCCTGCCAAAACATTTACAGAAAAGCCAGCCTCACTTTTCCTTC
This sequence comes from Dysidea avara, assembly GCF_963678975.1. Classification (NCBI taxonomy): domain Eukaryota; kingdom Metazoa; phylum Porifera; class Demospongiae; order Dictyoceratida; family Dysideidae; genus Dysidea; species Dysidea avara. The sequence continues at coordinate 10,626,996 of NC_089274.1, forward strand.
ATGACAACTTGAAAGTATTCGCTAGGAATAATTGAGCCAAAAACATGTGCTCAGAGTGACCTGAATAAAAAAAGCTTACAACAGGTGCCTTTGAATTTTAAAATTTCTTATGACTAACTACATGATAATGCCTTCAGCCAAGTTGGTTGTGATGCATAAGTTATAGATTTCCTTTCGTCCATTTTTGTGTCCCATTTTCTCCACTATCACAAACACTGTAGGTGTTAAAATTCATGGGTACCATGTCACTGGCTTCCTATCAGGTTTTTAATAGGAACTGTCTGTACTTTTCATAGAGTCTGGTTGATTGCAGGTGCACTTCTCTAACTGTTCTGTTCGTACATACCTTTTTGTAAATGAACAGAACATACATTGTAGCTTAAATTGGAAAAAAAAAATGGCCACATACTTTTCCAGCAATTGATAGTCACGGGGCGTGTATTCAGATGTGAAACAAATTTCATGCATGCATGTTTGGCACCAGTCAGTTTGATGTGGCTTGTGTGAGTTCACCAAACATAAATTACACACTGTAGGCATGTTACAGCACAATTTACGCATTTTACAAGTACAGGGAATAATTCATGTAGTGATCATAGAAACAAAAAGTAACATGCAACTGCAAGAGTGGGATTAGACATAGTTATGACTAAAGTAGGATTTAATGTCCACCAGTATACGTACGTGTGTAGATCCATATGTACTGTATGTAGGTGACCCTCCTTGTATCATTGCCTTTTATTTCTACGTATGATTCCTACTGGAAGTTAAAATTCCTCTGCATTCACATAAAATATACATACATACATAAATACATACATACATACATACATACATACACACATACATACATACATACATACACACACACACACACTGTCACTGTACTACGGGTGCTGCAAGTACAGTGCTTACCACATAATTTAGTTCACACTGACAAGTGTAATTTCTGATAGCTGGATAGCTGGGTCTTATCAGTGTTGACTAAGGAATTGTAAACATATACAGTTCTGTAGTTGCAAAACAGCATAAACATTTGATGCCATCTATGATCAGTGATGCATGTACAAAGAAAGGTGTCACTTTCAAGACACATGTTAGTAGTGTGTCATGCGGCCCAAGAAGCCAGTGCACTATATACACCAGTGTGTTATCAACAATAATGTGTAGTAAATAACACCTAGCTATAGCAGTCCAGTGAGGCCACACACTAGCAAAATTGTCACAGGCATTCCTGAGGTAAGAGGCTTCAAAATTCAATGTGTAAGTTTTATTCACACATTAAAGAAAATAATTTTAAATGCATTATTTGATTACTAATATGCTTAAAAAGGGCACAAAAAAAATCAGGTTTGGTATAAATATGATTAAGGTGGCAGTCAAGCGGTTGCGAGCAGGCGCCTACAATTGTAATGATTTTTTAAACTACTGTATCTTTGTCTCCATTCAGGTTTTAAGGAACACAACCAGAGTGAAGATTAAGAAGACACAACCCCATGCCCTAGCATCGTAAAGAAGGCCTAATTCTATTCACAGCGATATTATAAGTAGTGTTGCCACGATATATCAATACATCGATAGTATCGATATAACACTTAGGTGATATGATATGATATGTGTGATAGCTTATATCGATTGTGGTATTTAGTATTTACAATTATTTACCAATTACATAATGTATTTATAATTATCTAATTGATAAACACGTGCTCAGCTTATTCTGGAATGTTCGGTCAAGATGGCGACTGCCGAATCGACACCTAATGTGGAAAGACTGGTACCGCTTCCCAATGAGAAGAGTTTGGTATGGCAGTACTTTGGTTTTGTTGCTAACGCTTCGAAGAAGATTACAGATAAAAAGAAAGTGTACTGTAAGCTGTGCGACCCCCCTCTTGCCCTTTCTTACTCAACAGATACGTCTAATTTAACCTACCACGTAGAGAGAAAACACCCAGAAGAACACAGAAAAGTGATTGCTGCTCAAGGAAAGAAGATACAAACACTATCGAAAACACTGACTATGGCTACGCCTTTTCTGTCGATCAATGACTCGAAACATGCTAGCCCCAAGCCTTACGATAGAGCCAGTAAGCGAGCGAAGCAATTAGTAAATGCAACAACACAATTTATAAGCTTGGGCCTTCAACCCATCAGAGTTGTTGATGAACCAAGCTTTAGAAATTTGCTTTCAACAGCGGATCCTAGGTTTGAGTTGCCACACCAAACACACTTTAGCACTAAAGTGATCCCAGACCTCTACTATTCAGTGTGTGGACAAATAGAGGCTCAGCTAGCATCTGTTGATTACTGCACAATCACCACAGACCTATGGACTTCAAGTCATCAGCACCGTTCCTACATTTCACTTACCATTCATTTCGTTGATTCATGTGAATTTGTCCTGAAGTCACTATGTTTACAGACACTAGAGGTTCCGAAAGAACACACAGCTATTTCACTTCAGCAAGTTTTGTCATCGATGTTTAAAGATTGGGCATTTCATCAAAGGTGTTTGGAGCAACTACTGATAATGGTCAAAACATGGTCAATGCCATCGAATTACTAGGCTTAGAACATTTTCCGTGCTTGGCCCATACTCTCCAGTTGGCCATTAAGAAAGTCTTTATTATTCCACGGGTGAACACAGCAATTGCTAGGTGCAAAAAGCTAGTTGAACATTTTAACAAATTGACCAAAGAAACATACCGTCTTCGTGAAAAACAAAAGATGCTTCAAATTGAGGAACACAATTTAATTCAAGAATGTCCAACTTGATGGGGGAGTACGTTGGCCATGTTGCAATGTGTTTCAGAGCAGCGAGCTGCTATTGCAGCTGTTTTGATTGAGGGAAAAGTCCAATACTTGATGCCAGAAGGTGAGGAATGGACTATAATAGTTTCATCAAAATTTTGGAGCCTTTTCAAAAGACCACTGAAGTGATGTCAAAAGAAAAGTTTTCTACCATCAGCAGTGTAAGGCCATTGCTATATACTAGAGAAAACCTTAAAAGATCACTTCAGATGATACAGATGTAACTAAATCTATTCATGGCAAACTTGGTATGTGAATTCACCTTAATACGCTCTTCATTTCTCTCAAAGATCTAGGCAATTGAGTCACATTTATATAATGGAAGTTCTAGATTGTTCTAGAACATTCTCTGCATGTTCTATTAAAAATTTGTGCTGTATTGGAGTATTACAATAATATTTCCAAACGTCACACAGTGCGATAGTACTGTATATTAGAGATCACAGATGTTTGGGTCTTTCTGGCCAAAAAAATCAAGCTTCACAATACCATCCTGGCACCTTGGCAGTATTGGTGAGGTATAACCAAGTCCAAAAGTGCATTCAGTATGACCCTAAGGGCTTCTAATAGATTGTTACAAAATTTAAAAAAATATATTGAATGCAATTTTCTACTGACTAACTGCTTGCCTGCCTGGGCAGGAAAGCGTAACTCAATAATGGCTTAGGGCTCACAAACTACTAGAGAAAACTATGGGCTTTATTTTTTTGCTGTTTGACATTGTTCGTTCCGAGATGTGCCTTTTGTCATACCACAGTATGTAAAATACATGCATCATTGACTTAACTTTGTCCTCCTTTGTGTCCCATTTCTTTATGCTGACTGCCCAAGCTGTTAGTTTGTGGTAGTGCATGGCATTCCTATGTTTGTAAACAGAAATCGTTTATATTTTCTGTGGTGACTGGATTGATTGCAGCTGCACTTCTGATAATGTCCTTCGTTTGTAACACTGTGTAACAGGCTGAAAAATAGGTGAAAGTGAAGTGTAATGACCACATCACTATTGAGTCAGTAATTAATATTTAAGGTGTCTGTATTTTTTGTGGTGACTGAATTGAATGCAGAGGTGCTTCTGGCTGTTCTTTGTTTATAGCACTGTGTAACAGGCTGAATGTAGCTGAAAGTGAAGTGTAATGACAACTTCACTTTTGAGTTAACTGAATGGCTTATGCCATTTTCATGGTGGATAATCTATCTACAGACTGATTTTAAACTCATTCCCATAAGCTGTTTATCCTGTAGGCCTGAAAACAAATACAGTCAAATTACTTGCCAGGTAGTATGCAGTTCATGTAGCTGTCCAAATTGACATGAGCTACTAAAGTCCCCACCCCCATCTTTTTAGACACTTCACTAAAATTGCTATAAAGCACAAACACATAATCAAATCACTTTGAAATGATAAACACTTTAATGGAAAACATTCACAGAGTTCAAATAACTCATCCTATTGGAAGATGGAGAACTAAAGCTACATATACACGAAAACTACATTTATGTTAATAACACACCAATGTGGAAGACTGGCTTTCTTAACTTCACAAAACACGGTTGTGTATGACTGTCTAACTACTCACTGATGGTGGGGCAGCACATTACAATACTAACAATCACTTACGTTGCTAAAGGGTCTGAATTCACTTTGGTCACCATGACTTTCTTGGTCAGTTGTTACATGTATATTCAGATGTTCTACTTGTTCGAGTACAATTGGGTCATATCCTACTGAGACATTGACTACAAACCGGTAAGTACAGTCTGGAAGACGGATTTCCTTAACACTGACAGAATAACTTGGTAGCTTATCCATTTCACCACAGCCTGTGTAGTACATAAATGATACATGAACTCATAAATAATATATGAACTACCATTAATACTGTATGTGGTAGACTAGTGGAATAAAATTATGACAATCAGAACTGGGCAGTAACAGATTTTTAAACCAGGCGTGCGCCCACAGCCAGCCAAAAACCAGCTGTGGGCACATCCAGGTCTCAAGGAGAGAGGTTGCAGAAACTGAAGTTTCACAACAACCCCTAAATGGGACAAGGACAGTTGGGTATTTGCTTTCCCAGTAAACACCATGTACCCATTGATGTTACAGCTGGGGGGGAATGCTTCTCCAGTTGACACCAGGCCCCCAACGGTGTAGACTGGAGTAATGTGAGTAAAGTTTCTCGCTCAAGGAAACAACAAAAACAACATCAAGTTGGCATAACTGGGCATCAAACCCGTAACCTTTTGATACCCTGTTATGCTGCCACTGCACAGAACCAGTATAAACTTTCCAGGTAGGTAAGCTTTCACCTTGAGGTGGTTTATTTGTGCCAGGTTGAAAAACGTTCTTGAAGACAATATAAACTCCTTTCACAAAAAGCTCTATGGCATAAAACAAGGCAAATCTAGCCTAGTAGCCTACCAGAAATAACGAATCCCTTTGACGAGAAAGAACCTCAAGACTTTGTCTTAACAATTCCCCTGAGATATGTAGCACAATGGACATACAGTACATACTATAAAACAGATACTTCTGTTTGTAATTTGCAGTTTGGGTATCATTATTGAGCATTGAATTTGGAATCTTGTATCACTTCGGCTGTTATGTTTCCCTCTACTCAAACACACATACACAACACACACATACACAACACACACAGACAACTACACACAGCCACATACACAAACTTCTGTCGTACACAGTCCACTTGCTACTAATAACACATTATTGAAAAACTTACTAAGTTGTTGTAAACGATCATCAAATGGAAACATCTCACTCCCTATTGTGACCTACGTAAGTGATTAAGTTGATATACTTAAAACGTGTACACCAGTAAACATCATCATCACTCACAAAGAATCTTATTTGAGCAACTAAAGGAATCGACATTACTGAAGGTGAGCTTGATTGTATTGTATAGCTCATTTCATCCTAGAGAACAGGAAAATGATTACACACAAACAAATACATACATACATGATCCTGTTTACTTAAATTAAAATTATTCAGTTGTCAAAATAAAATTCTTTAGCATACAAAATCATTTTTGCTAAGAACACTTCAGCTTGATAACAAGCAAATATCTTAAGAGTATAGGGTCGGTGGGTCAGCATATAATAAATACATTAACGTAAATCAGGACAAAACGAGTAAAAATAAATAACTAAATACAAGAAATGGGCATGGTCTCCATGAAATAGCAGCTTGACAGTTGTTTGTAGTCATAGAGTGCATTTGAGTTAGGTGTTGTATAGGTAACAACATTGGGAGAATATGAGGCTTGTGCTCAGACTTTATAAATAAATACTAAATCACTAATGAAAATTAATTTTAATTTTTCAATTTATGACAAAAAATGAGTAGGTTGAGCCTGTGAAACAACTGAGTTGGCCAATCAAGGAAATGACACCACCAGCCCATTCACCAATTACTCTATTAAAACATTCTACTTTTAACAATTTAATTGAATAACCATGTTTACACTTCAGATAGCCACTGAATGATAGTGAAAGGAACAATACAATGATAATATACATTATACGTACATACCACAATGTTAAGTAGAGTTACATCGATCAATCGATTGCCGTTCACTATGACATCCAGAGTTACACTGAGTCCTGAGACTATATGTAAACACATAAATTAGCTACAGCAAGTAATGAAATTTACATCAGGGTTGAACGTGGGTCAGTACTGCTGAAATGAATATTACGACCCAGATACAGAGGCATGTGTTAAGATCTAGATTGTACATAGACAATAAATGGTGTAATTTTGGTCACATCTTCGCACGCAAGGACCTAAGCTCTGCTAGTGAGAGATAGACTACATGCTATAGTAGTTGGCCCTGCAGTTATAGCATAACTGTATACGTATATCTGTATACATAGATGCCCTGGTGTTTATTTCTTTTAATCCATTCGTCAACCAGCTGAAAAATATTGTTGTTCTTTGTAGCAGCTGCTGTCAACAGCTCACAGGTTTCATTAGTCGTAGTAAGCCTTGTTCCACAAATTAAAACAATGCAATATCATACGTTTAAGTAGTGCCTCCTGGCCTTAATGTAGGACCTGGTGTTTATTTAAGCCTAGCTTTAATACAGATATATACAGTATATGGTAATTATACATCAAACAAACACAGCAGTTTATATAAACACACATAATCAACTATCGATAAGTGGACATGGCTCCACTTAAGTCTACGGACAGCAACCCACAATTGTGAGAAGTGGAAATGGCTCAAAGTATGCAAAACAAAATCCTGATAGTAGGCGTGGCTCTATGTATGTCCACAGACACTAACATACATTCCAATAAGAAAGTGCGGCTCATGTAATATGTATACTTCCAACTTGTTAATTTATGTATAGGCACATGTGATCTGATCTGAGTCACACCTGGATATTCTATAAAGGGGATGAGATCCAGACAAAATGTGACCCAAACGACCTAATGACCTGACCCAGTTTCAACCCTAATCTTTGGAAGTAAATCATACGTAGTAACATTGTCATTAAGTCAACAGTAGTGTGTTGAAATGATATTCGATGTTTTCCATTCAATAATGCCAAGAGCCCTAAAACATTATTAATCTTGATAATGTATAAGCTCATCATTGACCAGGTGTGCACAAACTATATCCTAAAATCCAGCCTGCTTCTACTAAAGTACAAAACGTACTCATGAGAAACGTGGGCTGTTAAAATAAGTATCTTGACTTAGGTAACGGATTTGTTTGCTATAGACATACCAAAAGGTGACTCAATCCTCCAGGTAGCATAAGCATAAATATGATTTTCATATTCTGGTCTTAGATCTAAACTGTAACATATATTGAAATCAGTAGGTACTGGTAGACCTGTGTATAATACAGTGGATTAGATGGCATCCTCTATAGTAGATGGCTACATACTTAAACAGACAGCAGTAGCAGGGGAAAACCCTGATATTCCATTCTTGTTGACAACAGCATAACTCCATGTAGATGGGTTGCAGTAATGAAGAGATCTTACGTTGAATGGTTGACTAAGCTGTCTCTGTACAATATATACATTTGCCATTAATACAACTCACTAAACAAACTTACAATACCATCCTGGTTAGAGTTGTACACAATATACCCACTACCATACTGCATGATATAAAATACCATATAATGGGAATGATTCGTAGAAGAAAACATTTGTGAATGATCTACTATTTCCTCATTCGTAAGAAAACAATCACGATTTATTGCATAAAGTAATAATTATAATTGAGAGTGCACCTACAATGGATCAATCATGGAGAGGGAATGCACAACTATATGGCTCGTCTCTGACGTATTGCAGACTACGTGTACTAGTGGCAACGCATGATCGCTGCTTCGTTGGAGAAATAGGCATTCACGATAATGAGCGTGGACGATAGGCATGCCTAGCCTTGGGGGTGGCACTAAAACCGAGGCTACAAGACACACCATACTGACACAGTGAATCGCTGGGCTGTAATTATATTTGTCCCATTTCACTTGTATGAGTAGTACAGATTTTTTTCACTGTCACTGAAGTTTGCATCTCTGTTTGAATTATTACATGGTCTTGTGTCTCACTGGCTATACCATCACACATTTTAGCAGTTTATTTCAAGTAGCTCCCCACTTATGCACTTGTTATATGAATGCTGTATCAACTGATCCATGAGAAAAGTGTTTTTAGTTGTAGGAAAAAATTTGCAAGAAAACATTCATGAATGCATCTAAAATTGCAAAATTCGCAATGTTTTCTTCCCCGAATCATTCCCATTATACGGTAAATTTTATACCTAGTTAATTAATTCCTTATTTAGCAAGGGATAATATGAATTAAATACTCTCAAAGCAGGAATTACATAGCTGGATATACAAATATCCACCTCTATCACTCAGTTACAGAGTTAAAATGTGACTGAAGTAGAGAAAGGCTATAAGTGCAAGACTGATGTGTTCTTTTTAAAGCAGTGATGGTTATGGTATCCCCTCTACTAGCATTAAAAATCGTATTCTTGCGTACATATATATGATCTGCACATACATTTGAATACATACGTATATCCTAATGAACTTACCACCCAAAAATAAGATGTAGTATTTGTTACATCAGTGGTGAGTTGGACAACATAAGTTATTGAGCTATTGTCATCATGTAGTACATTACTAAGGGAATATAGCCCTGTTAATGACGTCAGTGCATAGGTGGCTTCCTCTGATGGGGCAAGTGGAGGAAGATCTAACATAAACAATATACAGTAACACCAAAGTAACACAACACAGGTGTATACTATCACCCCATTCCATTTGCACTACCTTGTAACACCCCCCTCCTGGTACAGCAGTGTGGCACAAAATAAACTGCAGTGTTAATCAATTGAGCTCGCCCAACATGGCACGGTAAGAGGTGGGCTGGCATGGGCTGTCCCAGGTTCAGGCCAGTCAACAATAATAATTGCTTCTATTGGCCACACAGCAGATGTTCACTCTAAAAGTATGGTACAGTACACACAAAAAGTAATGAGGAAGTCACAAGGCTTTGTGAATGTTTCTGAATAGGTCGCCAACAGATTTCAAATTCATGAAAGGTTTATAACGTGCTCATAGACTGTGTGTTTTGGTGGGGTTCACGAAGCCACACATATAAAACCTCTAACAAGAAACAGGATCAATTAGTGGTCATTTAATGCAATCTGTTTGTCTGTCCACAACACATTTGGAGCAAAGCACAACCTATTTGTGGGGGTTTAGAAAACCCGGACTGGACAGGACCAGACCAAGTCAATTCTTCGAGTAAGCCAATTCACACAATAGCTATAACATACAATTCACGCAATAGCTAGCTATAATATACACTCTTCGCCTTGTAGCCACTCTGCCAAGAACACAATTAGCTAGCTACGATGGCTTAGACTGCAACAGCGATTGCGCACGAAACTTCATCCATGACAAAACAACCACACTAAGCTATTAAACTACTTTCTACTACATTTCACAACACAATCACTACAAAGCTACAAGCTATTTCTGCTGTACTCAACTGTTACACACACGAGTAACCGCCCGAATTTATTAGAGCCATGATATACAAAGCGAAAGGAACTAAGACAACAGCAAGCCTTCAAACTTATTTAAAGGATGACTGGATAAACTAAGAAAGGTAAGCTAGTGTGACACATAGCCCAGCCCTACTTGTTCACTGTCTCAGAAGATTTATCTGTTGCTAGGTTATCTATTACATCTTCATGAAAAGACTACTACTACCTTCTTGTTCATCATGTCTCTTCTCTTCATCTCTTGAGAGCAAGATATTGCTGGATCTCAGTTATCAGTAACTCCTTTCCTATCTAACAAACAATGGGAATGATCTTGTATACTAATTGCATAGTAAACTATCACACCCTTAGGGCAATTCTTCCAACATTTTATGAGCTGTCACTTTCTTTGCATCATGTGGTCACATGACTCCAACTATATAAAAGGATCCACACCATGACTGAGCCTCCTATTGAAAAACCACAAGAGGAGAGTGCAATGAAAAGGAAGGACAATACTTAAAATAGGTATCATAACAACAATTCCAAAAGGTGGGATGGAGAGTGAAGGGCAGGCTGGAAGCAGAATGGCTACTAGAGTTGCTGTACAAGCTACACCACCTTGTTGCTGTTAGAATTGTTCTGGTCACAAAAAGGAAACAAAGTTAGTGTGTGCAAGGCTATTCTGCTAGATCCAGATGCTGATGTGGCACAGACAAAGGTAAGTACTACTTTACAGGTCATATTCTATTTGATTATTTGAGACCAGCTATACGTAGCTGTCACAATGCTGTGTAATGCATACATAGGTAAAGCAAAAAAAGACAGCTTACTTCCAAGAAGAAAGATTCTGTTGACCCAGATGCAGATATTGCTGCAGACAATGGTAAATACTACCTTTACAGTACATGTGACTATAGCTAGCATGCAGTAGTTGCTATGTAATGCATACACAGGTAAACGGAAAAAATGAAAGCTAACTTCAAGAGTCTGTGGAGGCACACAAAGATCAAGATAGCAAAGAAAGGTAAGTCTATATTATACATCTTCAAATAAGCTGCTTATTTTGTTAAACTACGCTTTCTTATTTAGGTAAAAGCAAACAGACATCTGATAGTATACGTAATTCAAATCAGAGGGCAAAACAGTCAAAAGAATAGTATGGGAGGCAATGAGCAATGATATATAGAGTAGTGAATAATTTATTCACTTTTGTGTATATAGCCAAGAACATAACCAACCTATTCAAACAACAAGAACAAGTAATCCCCTTACTGTCAACAGTAAAGTTATAAGCAGAAAATCCATCAATGGCACAGATGACTCTACTGCAATTTCCAACACAGGTAGCACCATTGCAACCAATGACACCACTGCAACTTCCTATACACCATTGCAACAGAAAACGTCACTAGAACTTCCAGCACAGATGATGTCACTGCAACAGACAACATCACTACCATCACCAACACAGACAACACCACTGCAGCTTCCAACACAGGCAACACCACTACCACCTCCACCACAAACGACACCATTACCACCTCCAACACAGATGACACCACTACCACTTTCACCACACACAACACCAATACACTATTGCAGCAGTTGACACTAGCACCTCCGATGCAGACAACACCATTGCAACATCAGACAGACATCATTATACCTTCCAACACAGATAAGTCTATCAATGCCTCAAAAGCAGCTGGCTTCATTTAAAGGAAATACTTATTACCAGCAAGGACAGAGTAATGCATTATCTGATCAACACTTTTTACTCTGATGATGTATTATCACCATCATCATCATCAGTACCATCATGTCATAATCAGTGACGCCATCTTCAGTTTTCCATCATGGGTTTTTGTCTGATTCTGGACATTCATCAAGCACTCCATAGCTTTAGCAACAGAGTGCCTCTTTGGTAAAGAGGAACTAATGAGTTGCAATTTAAGCAACAGAGTGCCTCTTTGGTAAAGAGGAACTAATGAGTTGCAATTTAAGTGCAAGAAAGAACACAATAACCTTAGATAAGCAGAAAATGGATTATATAAAGATGATGATTGTTCAATCTTGAGTGCCTAATAAATCACCAGTGGTTTTTGAACATCACTGGGCTCTTTGCAGATCATCCACATCAAAGCCATGCCAAGGCCTGAGAACCCATGGAAAAGAGAGTTGTAGATGCTCCATTTACCGGTGGTCAATATCACTCTTGTAGTTGTTTAAAATTGCTTTCTGAAAAATGCATGTGTTTGACATATGCATTCACATTTTCCATTCTGCATCAAAAAACATTGCTACCTTATCTTCAAGAGAAATTCCTACCATCACTCACTCATCATTTTATGCAAGACAACGGCCCCAAGCATTGTTCTAGTACTGCTCAACAGTTCTACAGTAGAGTTGGCATTAATTGGTGGAGCACCCCAGCTGAGTCTCCAGATGCTAATCCCATAGAGAATCTGCCTTTGTGATCCAACATTATGCTTTATGCATGATTTCATAAAAAGTAAATTTAAATTATTCCAGCAATTATTTATCTAACAGTCCTTTTGTGGCAATACTTGAAATGGATATCACTTTCATGCTTAGTCACGTATTAGACAAAACTATTTAGCCAATTACATGTGCTACATCACTTGTTAATCATGCCCAAATAGCTTCCACTTGCTATCGTTACTGTGCTTTACTTGCACTAAGAGTATCACATGATGTGCATTAAAAGTTGCGCATGTTCCACCTAGCTATGTACATATATACTAGCTGTACAAGTTATAGTGTGGCATGAAACGTTTTACTCACATAGGAGAATCTTGCAATAGAGTGTAGCATCCATGATGCCTTCAAAGCTGCAGACATTTATGGTTTTGCGCCTTTGGCACTTATAAGCTCCTGGTGGCACCCTTCTTGCTTATGCCAGCCCACACATGTACCTTTTTCAGATGTTTTGGGTGAGGCTTTAAACGTGGCTTTCCCTTATCTTTTGACAACAGAACTGATGGTGAGTATCAAGCTGCACTGTACATGTAGTCTCATTGCTCCAAATGACATCTTCAAATCATCATGTACAGTAGATGTTTGTTCTGATATAGCCACATCATGAGATTTTAGAAATGTTTTGCTGATGTCTCCTAGCATCTTCAAAGTAGTTACTGTTAGGTTATTCTGCATTGCTAAGATAACGCATTCACTACTGCACTCTTCCAAGCTACACCTGTCATCTGATTTTATTTCATTTCACCATTTCATTCTGGGTTTTATAACTTGTCATCAGTCAGGTGTACTACATGTAATAGTTGTAACATGGGCATGAGGGCATACCGTATAGTGGAAAATTTTCAAAAGGTTAAATATTTGAAAAATTCGAAAATAACAATGTGTTTTCGAAAATAATTTTTCAAAAATAGTACATCCCGGCTTTGAAATGACAATCAAAGAAAGTATAGCTAGGTATATATAAATGTTTTTTGCGAGTGCACGTATGCATAGTTTCTACTAATATCAGTTAGCTGTAGACCTAATGTATTACAGCTAGGCACTGGGCCACACACAAGTAGCTAGCCATATAGCTATAGCTACCATGCACGCGTATATGAGCGAGCACAAATGACACCACGAGTCTTGAAGCCTATAAGAGCTCGAGAGACCAGAAATTACTAGGAAAGACTATAATTATCAGCAAACATCTATATGGGCTGAAAAACGCCATGTACTTAGCTATGGCTCAATCCGCAGCTTGATCCGCAGGCCTCTGAGGCGAAGTCTGCCAAACAACATGGTTCAACCTACGAATTAAGGAAGATCCTAGGGTAGCTAGACGAGATTCTATCAAAGCCAGATTGGGCATTTATCTAGCTATACTGAACAATCAAAGCAGCAAATTCTAGCTATGTATGTGATGAATGCAACCATGCACTGTTAGCTTCCTCCGTGAGTTAATTATCTACGGTGCGGCACGGTAAAGAGGCATTGTTTCAAAAATATTTTTTCGAATTTCCAATCAAGCACTCTTTTTCGAAAATTTAATCCTTCGAAAATTTCCCGCTATACGGTATCATATAAGGCAAAGCCCGAATGCCTCATGTTACAGCTAATATGTAACACTTATTAGGCTGATAGCCTGTACAGGGCGATCAATCACCCAAGCCAATACGAGTGCAGCCACTGGCTGTATTATATATGCATGCCTATAAGTTTTGATTATGGGTCAGCAGCCAGTATGTTCTGGTTACATTTGGTTACGATGAACGGACATATCCCAGAGATATCACGGAGAAATTCAGTTACGCGAGTTTATTGTTTTAATCAGTGCTATTGAATCGTTTATGGAAAAAGGACGGAGTTCACTAAAGGCCCAGACAGGTAAGCTTCCTTGTAGAGTGGTTATTCCGTGCAGAATGGTAGCTTTGTGATGGGGGCTGCGACTGTATTCGAAAACGTGAGGAAACGATCGATGAATAAGCTATAGCGCTAGTTTTCACCTTAGCCCAACTTTTTTCAACTAGTAGGATGGAGAGGATAACAAAACACTCTCTGTCTGAGTGGTCTGAGTGGCGAAATCCAAGTCGTGCATCCTAATCACGTGAGTATTAATCGATCCCCACAATCGATTTCGGCCTCAACGTCTGTAACTATTCACTGCCCAGTTTTAGCCCGGTCCACATTTCGTAATGCAGCCCGGTTACAGTAGCTGGGCTACATATGAAATGTAGCCCAGGCGGCTCCTTTGATCTGAGGTGTGAAAGTGATACATAGTTACATAAACCCCAACAAAACCATTTGTAACCATGACCATATATGGTCTTGCAAAAGAAAACTACCAATGCAGAGATGGGATGATACATGATTTGACAGTATCAAACAGCATCAATACGTTACCCCAAAATTATCATGATACAACAATATATTGTGATACTTATATGTCAAATTTCTTCTGTAATCAACTCTGTTGCAATGCTGACTCAATAATCTGGCATCTACTGTATGTACAGTGCAATATTTTGAAAAGTTTATGCTAAACACATCTATTTTTGTAAAGCTCAAGTCAATGCACCAAATATATTGGGATACATGATGTATCGATATATCAAAAATTGTATTCACACTTGTAATATGGTGATGTATTGATATCATCCACCGTGTTGCCCCCTTCTTTAATGTATGTACAATTTTATATGTATTTACTCACCCGTTTGATTTTGTAATGCTTTAAAACCATCCAGACATGCTGTAGAATTAGCCTGGAATAAGATAAAAACATGGATAATAAAATTCACTGTACAGCATAAACACTGATCTATATAAAGCAGGATTTTGTATACTCTCTTAATGCACACCGTGACCATTTTACATGTCACGGCTATTGGTAAAACAATTAACTATGGAACTCCATTTGCACCTGTTAAAAATACATTGGCGTTCCCTTTAGTATTACGATTGTTTCGTGCTAGTTGACTATTTGCCTCTCTGTGCCCAACATTTGGTGCATATCAGTAGATTTGTCATGAGATGCATACAAACTAGCAGCATTGCAGGAGCTGTACAATACTCACCAGTGCAGGATAGTAGACTGAGGTGGGCATGTAGCATGCTTGTTTGGGGATAAGTATAATGTGCTTGACACCAGCAAGTTGAAGGTTCTCTAACTTCGCACTGGCCCCTCTGTTAGCCATTTCCAATACAGTTACAATATTGTTTATAATAATATGGAAAATTTGGTTGAATGACCATGAATTACCCCATCCAAATATTTTGAATAGCCACTCCTTGTAGTCAGTATGTAGTAAAGTTTAATTTACAACATACATGAACCTGCTGCCAATGGAACCAAGCAGTCCTTGAGAAAATCTGAGGGCTACTGAATCATCGAGCCAGAATTCTGTAAGTGCTGTTGATTACTGAAGTAGGTGGTGCATGTAGTAAATTCGAACCTTGGGAACCCATAAAACAACATGAGTGCTACCATACGTATCCACTGTGCACTATTCCAGAGGGTGGACTATAGTCTGATCTTGTACTTGATTGCTGTACAGTCTTGTATATTAGATGCTCGATTAGACATCACGCCAACACTGTACCAGATACAATATGTACTTACCACTCAAACACGTCGTCTCGCGAGAATGCAAGCAATTAAAAACTTGCTAATTAAAGGGTGTGGCACCTGTTTCACTCACGAGTATTCATCTCAAACGAAACAGGACAAACACTCGTAAACGAAAACTGGTGCCACACCTATTAATAAGCAAGTTTTATAATTGCTCGCATTTTTATGAGACGATGTTGCATTTGAGCGGTACTGTATAGTGATCAGTACACTTTGCTAATAATTCGTCAATTTTATTTTTCCAGTTGTAATATTTTGCTTGATTCCCTCCACCTAAGTTTCCCTCCCTACAATATATTTCTTCTATTGAAGCAGCTTACAATACATGGTATACCATACATGGAATCATAAAAAGAAAAACCTGTGTAATATAATCATAATCATTAGGTGTGAAGAGTAAAAGATAAACTGATAGGTTGCACTTGATAGTTCATGTGCAATATTTCAGTTTACCATATATGGTTCAAAACCATACTAACAACATTCCTACGTTGATGGTAGCAGGCCAAGTGCTTATGGGCTCCTGGTGGCAGCCATCTGGTCTGTTGACAAGCCTTATAAGGCAGTATGATTGCCAGTCATAACAAACTAGAAAGATTACATACGTAATTACCCCACCATTCAGTAATCTACAGGGAGTTCTAAGATTTCCTCTGGGTGTGAATTCAGCTATCTATTTGAAAAAAAAATGTTATTTATAAAATAAGCTTGTTGTCATCGCGACAATTACATGTGACAGACAGATGTGTTAGTCTATGTACATACATGTAGTTCATTAACTTATAAGTTACCATAATTTTTCCCAACCAAGAGCCCAGGGTAGAGTCAATCCTTTCAGACCCTTACACAGTAAATTATTGTCATATACAAGAAAGCATCTGGTAATAGTACAGTGTACTGCTTGTGTTAGCCTGGAAAACAATACAGATGTAGTGTGGAAGTGACCAAATGAAGGTTTTGTGAGGGTACTGCAATACGTATAACAGAATACAACAAGAGGTTTGAAGACTATAATCTTTCCGTTGACACCACAAATGTCTGATAGGAGATCTTATTAGACTGAACACTAAACCTCATGAGGTGTACTATGTGTAATAAACATTGCAAGGTACTAGGATTTAAAAAAAAAATTATTATACAAGATCATCATGTTTACTGGGAATGAACCATTGATCTAACATCTGTTATTAGGCCTCAGATTTACTGTAAGTACACAACGTTAAACATAGCAATGCCATAAACACTTACATACCACAAACTTACACAATATTCAGATGCTGTCTGAGTGACTTCATTTAATGATGTACCAGTACAACTTTGAAAGCACTACATTAATGTGATTATTATAATAGAATAAACAAACTAGCTTGATATGCTTACCGGTGGTAAACTAGTTTGAATCAGGAGCTTTGTGACATGAAAAATATATACATATAAAAATCATGTAACAGCTTTATGTAATTATTCATAATTCCAATTTTACTATAAGCAAATTAAATTACTACACAAGTGCTTGGCAAAGTCATCATGCAATCAATTACCTGGTGAATCAAGTTTAGTCTGATAGTAGCCGACTTTGCCAAACTTTAGTCTCATTAACTTTCAATTTTTATATACATGTGCGTGAAGACAAGGTTGGAAAACATTTGTACGTAGGTTCTTAAATTTGAATAATAATAATAATAATGAATTTTAAAATGAAACAATTTATAATGTTTTGCATTTCATACCAAAGCTGTTCTTACACATTTCAACAAGTTCCTTTTCAGCTAAAAAGAATTTTTTTTAATTGAGTAGTCAACAAAGCCACCCTAGACACTATGTTACACTGTACAGTCAATTTCAGACCGCAATATTCAACAATTTGCATTGGTCACACCGAACTATTTCAAGCAGTTTGGCAATCATATGTACAGCCAACTTCAGGTTGCCTGAGAAAAGCGATTGAACAATTCACACACATGATTAGTGAACATCATTATGTGAACGTTTACATGCAGGTTTAAATGTGCGAATAACTAGCTCAGCAGCCACCCATATAGAAAGGTCATTCCTCAACTTTAAATTTAACTGGTGAGACATTTACACACTACTTCAGCTGTCTAAAGTAGCCACCTGCCTATTAAGGCCAAGAAATTCTGATTTAGGTAGGTTCGCCTGTGGATTTAAGCATGCACACATTTCAAAATAAGTACAGAAAACCAGACAAGTGGTTTGTGGCTGTACACCCAGTTTTGCACACATGGCATAAAGGTACACAGTAAAAAACAACACATTAACTGTTACTAGGTGTGTTATAACCACTGCGTTCTTGTCAAGCTAATGTTCAATACATCGATGCAAATGTATGTAGTTTCGGATTTTCTCTTATCAATTAGATATTATAAATGACCCACCTGAAAAGAGTCTGTTCATCTGACCAATTTTGCTCTAAAATCGACAACTTATGTCATTAGCTATTTGATACGATAACCGACTTCTAAGTGGCCTGGTTACTAAGTAGTTCTGTGTATTGGATGGTTAGAGTATGATGTGATTCGACAATTCAGCCAGTGATCCCTGCCGTGAATGGGTTAATCAGTACTTCATGCCATAGGAGGCTTCTTCGTACCACTTAGCATGTCAATTTCTCAGAACAAAAATGGAATGGGCAGACGACCAGACCCTTTCTGGCAGGGGGAGGGGAGGACATAACAATCTCTACTCGATAACCAGGGTCTGGGTACGACAGTGCATGTACATGTTCACTCACACAGTATGAATAACATCTTGCACGTATCACGGCTGTACGAAAGTCTAATTCGTTCTCACTATCAATACTATTCGTTGGTGGTCGACAAGAGAAAACGCAATCACCTTGCACCACGTGGACCCATCCTAACAGCACTATACTGGCGAGGATCAGTGACAGTAACCTGAAACATACAATACAATCACTCTATCTATCGGTACTTCACTCACTTGGGATCACGATTGAGGTTCCACTTCATTGTTTCTTCCAGTGTCGCGTGATCCGCCAGATGGTGTTTTCCCGCATTCTTTGATGACCTAATCAAATCTATGGGCAAGAAGTCTGGCGCCGTCCATAATTGTGTGTACGGTTATTTATATTATGAAGTATACCAGCTATGTAACTACCTAGACACTGCTAGAGAGTGTGCAGCGTGAATTTTGTTATAGTTACACGGGTAGACTCTACTCAGCAAACGAAACCTGGATAGCAGAGAGTCACGCAAGGTGTCAAACACCATTATTACATGCTGCATGCTTTCAAAATACATTGTGTGGGCTCAGAGAGAATAAACGTCTTAATGATTAAGACAAAATATACATTACAAGCATACAGAGGCCTAGACACAGGGGTACCGTGTGCTGATGGATCAGTACAGGAGCCCTGGCAAGACTTACATTAACTAAAAGTAAATTAAATTACAATATACCAAAAAAAAAAAAAAATCTATATCTACATATATGTAATACTTAAAGTTTACCTAAGGTGGTCTAAAAGATCTCAACCCGGGGAGGCTCTAGAATTAAAAATTCTGTAAGAACATGACACAGCAATGCTAGCTGCCTGCTCAAACAAGGATCTTATGGTTTTCTTTGGCACTTCACAAGCAGTAACCATTTGAGCAATCTTTTCTGACAAAAAGTGGCCTAAACAACCAATTTCAATGGGAACAAGATTGACAGTTACCCCAGAAAGTTGGAGGTCATATTGCAAGGAGCTATATCGATCTTCCTTTCTAGCTCTAGCAGCAAGAAGATGTTGCTGGGTATTAGTTGGTACTGTCAATTTGAACAAACAAATGGAATCATTAGAAACCAATACCAAGTCAGGCCTGCTGAGGGTGGAGGAAAGATTGGTTGGGATGGTACTAGGGGGGCTGGAACTAGCTAGATAACCTGGAAGGTCAGCGTAAAGTTTGAATGTTTCAGGTAAATACTGTTGGAGCCCATGAACAAGGACCTGTAAAACTGAATCATGTCTCCAGGTATACCTGCCTTGATCTAGAGCAGCAGGACAGCCGGTCAAAATATGGTTTGTTGTGGGTTGAGGAGCTTGACAAAGAGCACATCTAGGATCAGTAATGATGTTCCATCTGGCCAGGTTCATAGGGGATGGTAGAGTGTCACAACCAGCACGTAGCAGGAAGGACAGCTGTTTTTCAGGGAGGCCATACATCAATCTCTTCCACAGAGGGCAAGCTTGCTCCAGAGTTACAATATATAAAAATTTATTTTGAACAGTTAATGGTTCCAGTTTTGATTTCCAATATTCAATGTGAGCAGAACGTAAGTTGTGGCGAGTAATTGTCACCATGACAATCTATTGAAATAGTTCCAGTCAACAGTGTAGGGTCATTGTCGAGAACCAGACACTATAGCATAATTGTATTTAGCCTTTAGGATATTATTTAGGCTACTTTGTGTGTATTTAGGTTTTGTCATGCGCATGCGTTTGGTTGATGTAATAATCCAATATGACGAGCATGTGGTGCCACGAGGCGAGTTATTAGTCCATTGCTCTGACGTCGCGGACCCTACGAACCCCGCTGATACCATACAGTCATAGCTAGCTTTTGCACCAGTAGTGTAAGTGCATAGATTAGCTACACTGCATGATGTTCATATTGTACGCATTAGTGTATCCAGGAGGTCATAATAACATAAGAATGTAGGTGATGTGTTTGTACAAGTGAATGTTCTAATTTACATAAGTATGAGACATTATTATTATATGAACAGTAGCTAAATTGAAACAGACCCTATAGACACTGCATGGCCATACAGCAGTGTACATAGGTGGTGGAGACAGGGGCCATGGCCTCCCCACTTTTATGGGGCAATGTTTGCAAGAAAATATCTAGATACTCTAATAGAGCAGTCACAGTATTCAGATAATTTTTTTTTAGTCTTCAGCTTACAGCTGGCCTAGCCCCCTCACTCTTTGGCCTGCTCCACCACCCCTGGCAGTGTATAGCTATGTGTACTGAATACAAGAAAACTGAACCTGCAAACAACAATATAAACTCTTACAATATATTCCAGTACAATAATGATGTTCCCATAAAAGCTGCAGTAACCATAACCCATGCATGCATGGGTTAGGGATAATGACACTGACACATATTCAAGCTATACAAATTTGAAGTTGATAAGTTTGTCATGCACTCCTAACTGTATCACTGCTTTCCTTACCTCATGGTATAGCTAGCTATATTGGTGGCTGAACACTGATGCAGCCGTTAAGCAACTTAGTAACTACATAGCTAGGATAGTTGCATTCTGAATTGTGCGAGGTGATGAGATAATTACCCAATTCAGCCATCAGTTTAGTTACAAGCCATCATTCTATAGAGACTATTTATCTATTACAAACATCCAATATTGGTATATATTTTGTGCACTCATGTTATTTTCAATGAATAAATAACAGCAGTTTGGATATTATAAGTAATTGGTATGAGTACTGAGTGTGTGTGCATGCCTGCATGCATATGTGTGTATGTGTGTATTTTTGGGGTTCAGTGCTTTTAAGTGCTGTATGCATGTCATTGCCTCGGTGTGGTTGAACCCTGGGTAATAGTAGTGCTGCTTACTACTGGTTAAAGTTGACACAGGGAATTTATGTTTGTATGTGGAGTCCAGGACGCTGTCTGATGGTATCACTCAGGCTTCTTCCCTGCTGAGGATTTGCACACCACACAAGATCCAAACACTAGCTTGTGCACTCAGAGTGAAAAGATTATCAACTTGTCGACTTGGCACTTGCAACAGATATACACTCAACAGTAGACACTGAATTCTGTGCCATCAGCTAAGTGAACAATGGATTGCGCTATGTGATTTCAATACTTGTCGAGATGATCAGTGGGATGGAGTGAGAGGATCTTATGATTTTGGAGAACTATGTAAATGATGTTGGTAGAGTGAACTGCTTACCTTTTCAAGTAGCCATGAAGGTATGGTGTGTAACACTTGGTTGCAGAGGAAAAATATTCATAAGCAGATCAGTTTGGCAACACCTGAAGTCTGGAGATGGCATTGTATAGACATCTTGAAACACCAGAAAGACAGATGTAATTGCTTTGGATGTATCAGTGAAAAGAGGAGCAGTATGCAACATCCACTGACCACACTTTGGTGGTTTGTGTGAAATTTGAATGGAAAGGTATACGTAGAAGACATGAGTCCAAGGTAGAGTTACTCTGACACTTGTCTAAATATGATATCATTACAGCCCCAACCCTTCCTAAAACTACACTGTGATTCAGGGAACAACTTCTCGGCAAGCTCTTGCAACTACTGGTTCTGGACAACTCTAGCTACCACCTTGCCAACCATACACCTCTAATAAAAATAGCCCTCTCCAGTTCCCTTCTTGGGGATGGGTATCATTGAAGATGGTATCAACCCATTTTTGTGTGACCCGTTGTTCCTCCCACACAGCCCTAAGTTAGTTGGTTAGCAAATTACAAAACTCTTCATTATTAATCCCCATCTTAACCATCTGAGGTAAGATCCCTGAGCTACCTGTGCCTTCCTATTCTTTACCTTAGCAAGAGCAGGAGCTACATCTCATACCGGTCTCTGATCCACAAGACCCGGATCAAAATGGCTACAAATGTTGAGGACTGATGCAAAGTGTTTCCTCCAACAAGTGTGCTGATAAGATAGATCACAACACGGACTTCCATTCTCATCATTTAGTGGTTAATAAGATGGAATCAACCCCCTTCTTCAATATTGCAAGTCTCTGATTGATATATCACAGTTAAGGTGTGGTGTTAGTGATGATTGTGACAGTGAGGTATCAATGAGTGTGAAGAGGTGTTGAAGAGAGCACATGTACAGAATTTGCATGCTAGCATGATAAGTTATGAGAAAAATTACCAACCTGATTGATTTAGAGACTCGTACTTTAAACCCATTCCTCCAATATAGAAATGAATAACACACTTAGCTGGCTACTGGTATAGAGAAGATCATGTAAAGTATAAACAAACAAGAGTAGAGGCAAGAAGAATGATTAGCTGTGGAACATTGGACAAAGTAGTTTTTCATATTCAAGAAAGACTTACAATTGCAATTCAGTGCCCCATGAAGCTCTTTGGAAGGTACACTACTTAAGAATGTAGTCAATTATTGATTAACATTGTGAGGTCCTTTCATGAGAACATGACTGTTCATGTTCAGATTAGTGAATGAGGCAGGGATGTACTATTGCCCCTATAGTTATTTGAGTGTCAGTTTGCAGACAATGTGACATTATTAGCCACATCACGTGCTGGAGCTGAAGAGGCCATATATATCATTCTACTGCAGCTGGTCTTGAATTGTCAAGTTTCTGCTAATGGTGGCTGGGCATAGTATAACAGAAGAACATAAGTAACAAATACTACATCTGGTGAGTGTGTATCTGAATTTGTATATCTTAGCTCTCAAATAACTTCAGATGGGAAGCTGGACACATGGGGTAGAAAAACATGTAACTGCTACATCCAAAGCATCTGGTGCATTATGCTAAGTATTTTTTTCAAGACAGAAACCTGTCAGTTACGACTAAGAGGTTTGTTTATCAGGCATGCATACTAAGCATACTATTTATTTTTATTTATTATTTATTTTACAGCACAAGTGCTGAAGGTCTGTAGGACACCTGGTCCTACACTGTATATGGAGGAGAGTGTTGGGCACTGTACAAGCAACACCTGATTTGTCTGAACTATTTTCACCATTGATTATCAGGGATAGATCCAGGGGGGGTGTTCCCCCCCATTCGGAATTTTTAATAGTGTTGCTCATTGAGGCACCTTAGACACAATTCAAACATTTTTGATGCAGTTTATGACTATGTATAATGTAATAAATCTAAGTCTAGCAAATTGTTTCCCATATATAGGCATAGGGGACTAGGTGGGTTAGAGTACCCTCTACATTTAGAAATTGAGTTACTCTAATAGAACAGCCATTTACTCTAATAAAGCAGTCAAGAGTAGCATAATTATAAAACACCGCTTGTCATTTTAAACAACTAAAAGACCTGTTCTAAATTGAGTTACTGACTCAATCCACACCTTAGTGACTGTAGAAATTCGCTGGAGATGAAAAATCATCATGTGCAGCTGCATATCAAATTCCAGGATTACCTACATGTTTAAATATTTTGTGATGCCTGTGTAGGGGACTAATTCTGTTAGCTTGGTAATACTTAAAAACATTCCATTCAACTTAATTTCAGCCAAAATTAGCACCAAAATCATTTGTAAAAGGTCATTTTTTCAAACATTTCTTATAGACTTTATGGCTACCATCAGCCCAGTAGCATTCATGCTTCCAGCATTGATAAACATTTACATATTTTAGTCAAAATTGCCACCATATTCAATATCAGAAAGTTGATTTTTCAATTGAGGAAACCTAACACTATACTAGCTAATTCTTTCTATAGCTCAGTATATAGCTACTATTGGCATTCATATTTCCAGTGTTGAACTCAGCAACGTTCAGTCATAATTGCCACCAAATATAATCTCAGAATGTTAATTTCCTTAGGAAGCAGCCTAGGCTTTTACACTAAACTAATTTTAAACTCAGTAGCTATACTATTAACATTCATACTTCCAGCATTGAACTATCAACAACTTTCAGTCAAAATTACCACCAAGTTCAATCTCAGAATGTTAAATTTAAAAAATTTCCTGGTCTGGGGGGAATGCCCCCAGACCCTCCTAGAAAGCTCATGCTTCACATTTGGCAGAGTATACTGTGGAGTGACTTTCTACCTGGGTGCCCCCTTATCAAAATCCTGGATCCTTCCCTGATTATTAGGACCATCCTTGGGATAGGCAGGAAGAAGCAGTGCCTGGGAGGGTTATATCAGTTTGGAGACAGTTTGTCAGGTGTGGGGTGATTCTGAGACCATCACTGAGAAGCTGATTAGGTGAAGTTAGAATGGCTGAAGCATTTTATCAAGAATGGGGGAACACAGAACCCCTAACAGAACATTGTTTGGATGGTTGGCTCAAAAAACAGCCACCTGGTGGGCTGCAAAAGAGATGGAGGGACATTGTGAAGGCAGACCTTAAGGTGACAGGACTATTGGATACTTTGTACACCTCAGCACTTCACAGGGATCAGTGGGACAATCTGTACAATGAAAAGATGCACAACAGTCAACATCATTTGAGAGTAGCTTTACCAACAGTGCAGTGTACAGTGTGCGCCAGAACCTAGCAGGATATTACAAGAAATAAATGCATTGGAGAGAGTTCAGTGCATCAACAACAGGGTGCTCCACAATGTTCTATTAAGTGGAGGGTGGTCTTGCTGTACATACCTGTCATGAACTGAATTCAACACTGTAATATATCACAGAACATGTACCTACCTCATCAATGAACACCAAAGTACATTGTTCTGTATGTGAAAGATCTTTGAACGACATAGTGCCTAAAATGATGCAAATGTCTGACAGAACGATCACTTCCAGTTGAAGAATGACAAGGAGCCATTCAATGTTTGTTGTGTCACCATTGGTTCCATAGTAAAGGAGGACTAACTTAGTAGGGCAGCTTAGCAAAATTTTTGTTACAGAGTGGATAAAAGCACCATTTTTGGTATACAAGTTCTTTATGATATACGTATCAATATTAGAAGGGGTGCCCACCATACCTAATTATGTGTGGGCTGAAAACTAAATGGCAAAGTAGCCCTAATATATACTACATTCACAGTATATCATACACTTGAATCAGAGTGAAATACACTTATGTATGTAGATTTCCTATTAGATATATTTTTCATTCAATATGTACAGACTTATGAATTAGCAAATCGCACTGTATTTTGCATGTGTGCAATTTGAGTAGCCTTCTTAGACCAGTTAGTGGCCATTAATATCTATGTTTAAGATGCATGTTCACAACCGCACTGTGATCAACTCATCAACAGGCATTTGGAGTACGTAATACACAATTTTTGTCCTAAGCTACAGTGTATAGCTCATGCATACAGTGCAGTTAGGAGATGACTGTTAATATTAGACCCAGAGAAGACTACTCATTGCAAATAACATACGTGCAAAAGATAACTTACACTACAATTTACTGATAAGTTTGTACATACTGAATGCCAAATATAATTCAATTAAAATAGGAAAACTAACTCCACATTCAAGAGTACGGTGTACCATTAACGTACTATGCTGGGGCTACATGATGCCATTTTGTTTTCAACCCACACGTAATTGTGACCGAATTTTGGAAAATCACCCTTATGGTCGCGCCCGAAACAATTAGAATTTTTGAAACTAGCATGGTGCTGTTAATAGCAGAAAACACTTTTTAAATATTTCTAAATTTTTTCTTGTAATTCAAGGCATATATGCTACCCTTAAATGGGCAGGAATTAAACTTGTAATGCTGTATTTCAGAGCTAAATATTTAATGTGTCAAATGTGCCCATAAGGGGGATTTTCCAAAATTCGGTCACAATTAAGTTTTATACATCATTCCCAGCACCTTTTAAAGTTTCGACCAATGTAAAAGATTTGTAAGTAGTATTGTCTTTATGATAAGCTAGTTTAAAAGTGTAAGGGTATAGATTGCTCAATTCATTTGCTGAACAACCTACCCTTGCATCTTTAAACTTATGTTACATAATCTCACCAGCCAGCCTGTATTTCTTTTGTCATTTGGTCAGGAACCAAATCCTTTTTCCCGACTAAATGACAAATGAAAAAAATACAGGCTGGCTGGCAAAACTACTTTGAACTAGCTCATCATAAATAAAGACAATACTAAATCTTTCACATTGCTGAAAATTTTAAAAGGTGCTGGGAAAGATACACAAGGATCTATACGTGCAGCTTTCTTGGATGGCTACTATAACACACTTGCCACCAACCATACATTCTTTGAAAACAAATTAGATTATGGGAAAGAATCTGTAACATACAGGCTTTTTTTCAAAATTGCCTTAATATTTTAGAGAATGTGTTCAGCACCAACACCTAAGCAAATAATTTATATCAATGTTTGAGCCACAATTGGCTATAGATGCACTATACTACAATGTGACTTTTCAAGCATTTGCTTTGCATAGGTCTGCAAACCTTTCCTGTCTGCTTGCTGTATTATTATCATGTGGCATATTAAGTGCCACAGAGCCACCACCACTTTAGAATAGATCATCGTGATACAATGTTCAGTAGTACACTAGTTTGCATGGAGGATCATAAGCTCTGACGTAACCACAGGGACAATTCAGTCTATTAACTACTTTGCATTTCAAGTACCTCTACTATAACCAGGTACAAAGATTTGTTAGGTGAGATATACAGTATGTTTCTGCATGCATCTTTTTGAATCTTGGGTTGCCTTGTGGACTGTCTATTCAAGTGACACCCTATTGTGTCATCTAAAATTGCATGGTGGTAAAGTTGCGTTTTGTATAGTCATAACAAGGTGGACCAACTCCTGGAGGTTGTAATCAATTGCTACACTATCTATGACATGCAGTAGCTGGATGAGCATTTAAAAACTCAAAAAAATGCTTACAAACTAGACTCCCCAGCATAATAGGTTTCTATATCATCAATGTAATTATGTCACATATAAATGTTAGTTGGAACTACACCAAGATGTAAGCTGTTATGATATGTTGTCCTACAATGAGATTGGAAAGTTTAAGGACAAACAGGTCAAAAATTAGAATTACTGTACACTAAATAAACAACTTAAGAGAAGCCAAAGAAAGTGTTGCTTTCTTATCACCATACTCTTAACATAGCGAAGTTTGAATAATACAGCAGATTTGGGTGCCATTCTGGGGTCTGGGGTCATCTTCCCCAGGAGATATTTACAATATATCTGATAGTGGTTGACTGCTCTATTAGAGTATTTAGATTCTTTGCTACAAGCAGTGACCAATAATCATGGGGGCATGGCACCCCTTCTAAAAAGCTTCAAAAAGCCTTCAGAATGATTTCCTTTAAAAAATTGATACTAAGTTACTCTACTACTGTTCACAAGTGAAAAGCTGACAAGGCAGCTTCTTCATACAGTTGTGTGAAGACCATGTCACCTTTATGGCAGTGGAAGAGGAGAAGGAGGAGAGTATGCATGTGTGTGTGTGTGTGTGTGTGTGCGTGCGTGCGTGTGTGTGTGTGTGTGTGTGTGTGTGTGTGTGTGTGTGTGTGTGTGTGTGTGTATACCACTTTAGTGGTGTGGCGTGTGGTGTTTACCAGACAGGGTCAGGGTGCCCTTGAGTTGGCTTTGCAAGCCGACAACAGTGCTTACATTATGCATGTACAGTTAATACATCACATTGAGGATGGACTTAGTAGAGTCTCAAGTCCTCTGTGGCCCATCCACCATCCATTCATTAGCCTGGCCTAAATAAATTGCTTGTAATTATGCTACCTAGCGTCCCTTGGCTAGACAGGTGGGCGTCTCCCATGAGGGCAGGGGCCAGAGCAAAGAAGATTCCATGACAAGCAGTCAAGAAATGTGTGTTTGTGTGTGTGTGTGGGGGGGGGGGGGGGGGGGGGGTGAATTGCACATGGGTGAAGTGTCAACGCTTGCATTTAACACCTTTGAAATTTTAACAAGGTTTCTGTTTGTATAGTTTCACACTTATGGTATGGATACAAAAAGTTATTATTGCCAATTTATAAAAAAATTTGACTACATCCCATGTAGTTATACAAAATAATTAGTGAAGCAGGCAACTCCATCATCAAATCCACTCCACAATCATAAGCATGTCCTTCATAACAATAGAGATTAGTAGAACATGTAAAAGCAAAGATGTAGTCATGTATACACTTAATAACACACACTTAACTAGCCTTTTGTGGTAATGGAAATTCTACCTTTGAAATCATCATATCCACACGTCAACTATGCAGTACCTCCGATAGTCCATTATTTTTGTCTCAAGATTTATATTATTTACATACAAATTTAAGTTGTTGTCATTATAGGCACCGGCCTACTATGCTAGCATAACTTAAAACATACATTGCATCAAGCATAATGCTAGCATAGTAGGTAGAATAATTATGTATGTTATGCAACTTGTGCTGTAAGTGCTGGCTATAAATTAAAAATGCCTGTTATAGAAAAAGATGGATATACTCTAATAGAACAGTCAACAACTGGTTGACTGGTCGACATAATTATGTCATGTATATTAAAGCTGCTAAAGAAACAGTTTACCCAAGGGCAACAATCTTTTTACCTTTGATTACAAAGTTGGAAGTTATTGTTATCTATTATCTATTAGAAAAATGGAAAGTAGGCAAAAAGGTTGAGCATACGTAATCATAGGCGGCGGAAAGGGGGGGGGGGGGGGGCTAGGGGGCTAAAGCCCCCCCCTCAGAATGATATCACACCGAAATTATCTTTCTTGGATTGGGGCTGAAAACCGTGATAAAGATCGAGATACTCTAATAGAGCAGTCACTCTAATAAAGTAGTCAGTGTGTAGCGAGCTATGTAAGGATTTTTATGTAGTTTATCAGCTAGAAATGGTAGCTGGTGAGGTGGAAAGCTCTTGTCAGTTGGTTGTGACCTTTTTTTTTTTTTTTTTTTTGGTCTCACTTTACCAAACTATAGAAATAAGTCTGGGTCAGCTCAGCGGAGCCCCCCCTCATATCAACTACTTCCTCCGCCGCTGTACGTAATTAAGACATAATAGGCAAAATACTTGAGCACTACATGTAGCAGAGTATAAAAAATAGCACTATTATTATTATTAGAGCTTTACAGTGGCCAGCACTGAAGGTCTGACAGCAACATGTGCTGCAGTCTTTGGGTTACCTAACCTAACAAACAGAAACTAGAGACTTAATTAAACATTACTTGACCAGCAGCTAACAATAAGGTGAAACAGAAAATGGGACAAAGAAAGGGAAAATCCCTCCTACCCCAGGATTTGAATTGCTGGCCACCCAATATCTGGTCAGATGCCACACTCAGCACTTCTCCAGGAAGAATGGATTTTCTTCATTTAAACCTAAGTATTTATTATGATTATTATTGGAGCTTTGTTGTGATACAATGCTAGTGCTAGCCAACACTATATTCATGTTCTGTGTCCTACTAAGGACTCCAATAGACTGGTAGTGTATAAAACTGGTGTGAACATTGGGCATGTGGGCACAAACTACATCCCATCAAATAACAGATCATATCCCAGTATTGGAGTAGAATATCTGCACTTGTATTATAAAGTCAATTTAGATGTTTAATTAATGGTGAAAATTATAGCATAACAATATAAAACATTGTGAATCATAAAAGCTTGAAAAATAGTCAAATTTTATGTGCCCACATGTCCTATTTTGCAGACCCAGTCACAATTTGTACTGTTTAACAAGTGATTGTCTTATTACATTTTCAACCCACACAGCAAGTGATTGTCTTATTACATTTTCCACTCACATAATATATAGTTATCATACATAAATAAAGTACTGCATGAATGCAAATGAGCATATTACATTATTCTCCAGGATATATGTACATTGTTTGTTTTCTCAACACAGAAGCTTATATACTAACAGACTAAGGTGTGGATGTTATCCTAATAATAAATGCCATGATCATCATAAGCAGTTGTTGCATACTGCTTAATAACAATGTGTGCATCATCCTGCTGGATGTAAGGAAGTTTCTCTATCAATACTTTTCATTGATTTGTAAGATTCCAAAGGCTTTGTAGCCTGCATGTGATTGTATGTTTATATACAACATTCTAAACTTTATATTACTCTTCAACATGTTTGCAAACAGTGTACATACAAATTAACATAGCTACTAGTATCTTATTTGAGGGTGTTCTGTAAGTAAACATTGTTATAGCTCTATAAACATGTCTCTAAGTAAATATAGCGAGGGTGTGCATACTGCAGGTAGCTGCGGCTTTGTTCTAGCAGATCTGTTACTGAGGGGTCTGACACCAACTAAAATCTCATACTTTTGAAAGCATTTGGAACACTACAGTATGTGGAATCCCATGTGGGATCTGAATCTTCAAAATCATTAGATTGGATAATGTTAATTTTATATACGTACATACGTACTTCTATACTAGTTAATTTGATAGGATTTTAGTGGGTTCACTTCGTTTGTATTAGATGGCATATAGTCATTATCTGTTGTGCATGCATGTCCCATGTGTATATGTAACTATTTAGCGTAAAAAGGAGTTTAATAATGAATAATGAATATACATACATGTGTAACAGAGCATGCATGATTATTTACTACATCAACACACATACATTTCTTCTTTTTCTTGAACACTTGCACTTTAGTATGTTTCAGTAGCAATGCAGCAGGCCATGGTGTATGGCAAGGATGTTCATAATAATGTAAGAAATTAATTGTTTTGTGGTGCAAATGCATTTTCATAAGTCATTATAATATAGCCTGCATAGAGATACAATGATTCAATATTGATAATGCATGGGTATACCATGCAAATTATATGCATTACTAAAAGTGTGCTCAAACTATATAATTTAAAGAAAATCATGATGACAATAATGTATACTGCTAAGACGTCCAACACCAAATTTTGAACTTGAAAATCTTCTCAATCCCATGATTGATAGATTCCAGATACTGATTGTGAACCAAGATTCCAGCTTGCAATTATGGATATTTGGGATTTTATAGCTGATTTCAAATACTTTATGCATTGTATAAAACTGCCTGCATCAGAGAGGTGCTATCACAACTGCAAATTTAGGCACCATGCAGTTTTTATCACTATGTCCAGAAATTCACATGCAAACCACTGCATATTTTAATGATATAACAATCAACTTTCTTGGTTGTTGTAGGTATGTAATTGTATATACACCTTACTGATAAAAGTAATTGATCTCAGTGTAAAGTTTGGTAGCGCTTCTGCT
Organism: Dysidea avara; assembly: GCF_963678975.1. Lineage (NCBI taxonomy): Eukaryota > Metazoa > Porifera > Demospongiae > Dictyoceratida > Dysideidae > Dysidea > Dysidea avara. Next base: position 10,658,899 of record NC_089274.1, read on the forward strand.
TTGCAAGGTCAAACCTGTTTATATAAAAGGTATATCATGATTTTGTGTATATAGTACATACAATGTGTAGAAGGATGCTACTATGAAGAATTCATATAAATTCAAGCAAAGCAGGTCAAGATTGATTGTATAAGCAGTACACATCTAGCATGTCGCAGATTGTCGCTACATTGTTTAGCTCTATATATTAATGCATTATATTATTCATCACAGAAAATTGAATGTAATTACTCTGGGGGAATGTATCATTTGTGATCTAATACTATGTACCTAAATACTTGCATGTACAGGTTTGATTTTTGTAACATGAGATACCATCACAACATGCATTTATACCCACCAGAGTGGATGAGTTGTGTGTATCGTGCATGTGTGCATGAGTGTGTTAGCTAGTGTGTACCATGTGTTAAATATGTTTCTGTTTATTTATAATCCCATCATAGAATGGTAGTGCATGGGTGCAAAACTGGCTGCTGTGCAGGAAGACTTCTCAATGTTTTGAGTGGTAATAGAAGGTTTGTTTATGTTGACCTGAGTTCCAAATACCAGGTGTGTTAATGTTTAGGTCAACTACCAGCTGCACCCTTAAACTCAGACTCTCAAGCATATATAGAAATCTTTCACTAACTTCATCTGCTGGTTCATTTCTGCTGGATGTAATTACAAGCCAAACAATATCACATTATTGTCAGTACACATAGTCAGGATAGATGGTATAGCTAGTTGATGGTAATAGCTATTGATGGATACTGAGTTTGCTATCATAACTCCCACCATGTGGGCAAGAAGTTACTACACAATATGTAAAGTAAATAATTCTACATAATATTCTAATGCAAGCAAATTTAAGCCACTGGGCAGCATGGTAATGTATGTAATGATCATATCCACATATGCCCATAAATCACACATTAGTTACGTAAAAGAGTACACATGTCATGAACTTGCTATATAGTAGATGCTAGCCAATTAATAATAAGTCTTGCCTACTTCCTGTGTGCATGAAGAATTACGTACATCATGGCAAAATCCTTTTTCAGAAAATCATATATTAATTTTGTAATGTATGCATTATTTCTGAATGTACCACTTTCACACCTCAGATCAAAGGAAAGCCAGTGCATATATCACAAATTGCACTGACTCAAAATGTTAACAAGATATACACACTGCTTTAATGAGATGTACGCACTGGTACCAGTGCATATATCTCGTTAAACACTGCCTTAACGAGATATACGCACTACTACAGTGCGTATATCAGTGCGTATATCTTGTTAACTCGAGACATTGCACACCTAATAGGAGTGTACACTATATCCAGCTATGCAATTTGATGTTATACTTTATCTCTCTTCTCATACATAGGGAAGCAAGCAAGCTGTGATTGTGGGATTCCGGCAATTTTAATACAACAACAGTAGTTTGTTTTTTGCTTTTGTAAATGTAGTAATTAAAGTAACGTAATTAACACTAGTCTCTTAACATTGCTATATTAGCAAAAGTAAACTCAAACTATTGTTTGATGTATTAAAATTGAATCCCACAATCACAGCTTACTTGGTTCCCTATATAAGAGAAGGGTATAGCAACTAAAGATTTTGCCAATTATGCGAGTCTGCATGCTAAAGTAGAACATATTAGTTTTACCACGGGCACTCATTCTTTGCCTGTATATACGCACTTGCCCTCGGGTCTGCAGCCCTCAGGCTGTGTGTATATATCAGGCAAAGCACTCGTGCCCATGGTATAACTATTACATATACACAATGCTATGATTTAATATTATAGCAACTTGACAGAAGGATAATAAGAAAGATGTACTGTACATGGTATATGTAGCTATGTGTGTTTTAATTTTAACAGTACTATACAAACATGAGTGACCAGGTCAGCAAAATATGACATGTGTATTTACCTACTTTTTCAGATTTTCATGACACATAACTTTTTATTCTGTGATGCTATAGTTATGCAGTTTTCAACCCTTATTAAACATTTAATTGGCTTTTTAATACAAGGTACAAAATGTCATGCAATATTCTATTCCAGAACAGAGATTGACCTGTGGGTGTAGTTTGTACCCACTTGCCCTACTTTGCAGGCGTGGCCACATATAGTGTTTGTAAAAGTGTGCTCCATACATTATGACCAAAGCAACTCCAGGGCCTCTATGATGTAAGCTCTAACAGCATTGCATTATGTCAATAAGTTCTTAATGTACAAAATGTCAGCTTTAAGAGACTTTTTTTGCAAATATTGCTACCGGCTGATTCAATTTAAGACTACCAGTATGTAAAAGTTTTTAACATACGTAGGAGATTTCCAGAAACTAAATAATAGGGCATGGTATATATATTTTGCAGAGGTTCAAGATTCTGATTGAGATACTAATAGAGCACTTGACCTCTCTAATAAAACAGTTACATTTTAAAATTGACTATAGGTACTTAATTTACAGTGTTGGGGTAAAGTAACACGTTACGTAATAATTATTACTCTTGTGGTAACGAAGTAATATAACGGAATATGCTGTAAAAACAGGTAATATAACTTAAGTTACTTTATTTGCAAATGTAACGCATTACTAAGTAATGAACATGAAGTTACTGTAATGTGTCTAATATTACGTAATATTATTACTTTAAGTAACCAAGTTACTAATGTTGTTAGTAATCCACTGAGTAACACCTAGCCACTACGAAGTAACGAAGCCTACTGAATGAAGCTTATTCACCAGCTTCTTGCTTATAACCAAGATTTGCACATTGTCCAACAACGCAATCATGTCATGTGATAAAGTGGTAGTTTCACACGTGACAGCTTAAGGCTGTGGACACAAAGTAATATATATTATTATAGTTACTTTATTATATGGGTAATATGTAACTGTAACTAAATAGTTCAGTTGTAAATAATATGTAATATGTAACATATGGAAACAATTTTGCGACATCAGTGAATGTTCTATTAGAGTATGTAAATACAGTCTTCATGGATTTCATTGATACACATAACACCTTCAGAATGGTTGTGTGTATAGACACTTAGTAAAGTGCTATATGGACCAATGAATTTGCTTTAATAATGAATAACATTTCAGAAACCAAATATGTCATACCTGTCTCATTGAGTGGTATGAATATACTTAACAGTTGTAAGGATTTCATTACCTGAATAAGTAAGTAGCTGACCACTAAAGAAGGCAATACAGAGCAACTGATTTTAAGTACAATTGTTTCTGATATACGATAACAAATATTTTTAAAGTTCTCTAATAAAGCAGTCGGCCAGGTTTGGATTTAATTTTTTTACAGTAAACAGTGATCGCTTGAAGAAAAATTGAATGGTTTGCATTGAAAACAAAATTATTGTTAAAGAAAATTAATGCAACATAGAAAAGGTTTACTGTCACTTACAATTATTGCCATATGAATATAATTTGCACTTGTAGGGATTTCATTGGTTAGATAGGCAATCGATCAACAACTAAAGATGTTGGTATACATCAATCATCTCTCAGTATAGCTATCTCTGTTATATGACAGAAAGATTTTCAAGCACTCTAATAAAGGCAGTCTATCATTTTTTTGTATTAAATTGTTCCATATGATGAGTTACATTTGAAAAGTAACTGTCCATGCTGGTGCTAACTTCTGCTGGCACATTGCGTAGTCTGATCTGGTAGTTGACATTTCATATGCTAAGAACTACTAGCTTTGCACATTAAGTAGTTTTAAATTAAATCTGATAGCAATTTTGTGAAAAGGTCTTTACAAGCTGAGATTATCGTATAGCAAGAAATCATTGACATAATATAATGCTGCTTGTACTTGCATTGCTTCTGCTGGCACAGTTGGAGCAGGCTAAAAAGTAAAGGGGTGATATGTGTTGGACTTTGTTTTCATTTTGCTGTTACAGGTAAATTATTAGGTAAATTAATAATTTACCTGTAATAGCAAAGTGAAAACAATAATTTACCTGTAACAGCAAAGTGAAAACAAAGTCCAACACATTATATCTGTTGCATGCATGATTCAAACTTCACATTGACCCACCCCTTTACTCTTTGGCCTGCTCCAACTGTGCCAGCAGAAGCAATGCAAGTACAAGCAGCACTATATTGTGTCAATGATTTCTTGCTATATGATAATGTCAGCTTGTAAAGACCTTTTCACAAAATTGCTATCAGATTCAATTTAAAACCACTTAATGTGCAAGCTAGTAGTTCTTAGCATATGAAATGTCAACTACCAGATCAGACTATGCAATGTGCCAGCAGAAGCTAGTACAAGCAGCACAGTATGTCAGTAAGTTCTTAATGTACTTATGAACTTAATATTTTTAATTGCTAGTTGCCAGATTCAGACTATGTATAATATACAAAAAATTTCAGTTAGCCGAGGAGCATACATGGCCAGCATGCATTTTATGCTATGAGTGCAGCAGGAAGTTTGGAAACTGGTTACTGAGCTGTCTATGATGAGCTGCATTGGTAGGTTACAAGTTATATCTCCAATTTAAAAATCGTGTCTACTGCTTCTACACTCCTTGGGTTTCATGCATACAGGAGTACACCTCATAACTTGTAATTGCATTTTTAGTTTTAAATAATTGCAAATAATTGCATTTTTGGTTTTGGTGTAACGTTTTTGGTATGATTGCATTTTTGGTGCACACTGAACGCTTGCAACATTTTGTCATAGCTGCTGGTGTTACTACTGAAGTTAAACTGAAAGCTATATTGCTAAGTACTTATGGTGCATACACCTACAGGCTAATCCACTCTCTAGCTCCTACTGACCCCAACGACTGATGACTCCCTATCTGATTTGATTAAACTGATTTTCAGCCAAAACCGTCAGTGACAGTACAGAGTTTCAACTCATTTTCATAAATGTGGGGAATCAGTTGCAGCCTATTAGCTGAACCCAAAAACAAAATTCAGAACACTGTAATTATATATGATGGCAAACTCATGGAGATGATTAGAGATCAGCTTGTCTGTATCATCAATGCTGGACTGTCGCATCCAGTGACATTTACTGGCTGAGTTGTACTTGACCTAATATAAAAACTTATGACCTAGTACAAGCAATGGAGACTGCAGAACAAAATACCACTGATCTTCGATTCACCAAACAGTACCTAAATCCTCCACTACACAAATACCTATTTATTATAATTATCTGCTACAATACCATTGCAGAGAAAGTCACTAGGCTCCAGACTGTCAGTACAAAGACTCTGTTTGCCACTCCTGGAAAAAGGACACCTACATAACAAAAGTATGCAGAAACAAAAACCAAGGACTCAAAGAAGCCACAAACTGGATGAGGGGAAAGATAATGATGAGTACAACATGTTTACTGTTAACTCAACCACCAATCAACTCTTGGCACTCCCTGTTGCCTTGAATGGTGCTAACCTGACCATGGAGATTGACACTGGTGCTGTTAAGTCTGTGATGAATGGAAACACATTTACTTAATTGTAGCCCAACCACAAGGTACCTCCTGTGAAGCCAACCAGTACTACACTGAAAACATATACTGATAAGAGAATTAAACAAGTTGGGTGTTATTTCTGGTTCTGTAGAAGATAATAAACAAAAATAGCAGTATGATTGGGTTTGGGTGTGATTGGTTTTTGTCTAGTCTGGGTACAGCTCCATAGAGTACATCAGTGTTTCAGATGAACACGGCTAAGTGATCGTGTTGCACCTGCTCCTCTTTCTGATAATCAACCACATACTGATGACTGGGCAGATGAATTTTAACTGTTCTTTGTGTACTTGCAGAGCTCCAGCTCATTTCACAGCCCCTAATTACTTCTTACTGTTTTCTCTTCTTAGGAGGAGGAAGTGCATGTGATATACGTTCTTATTGTGCATGGATAAATATAATAACACATTGATTCCACTCAGTCTCTTAGTATAGATGGAATGATGGATTCCTGTATTTTTCCCTGATATACTTCCTTTGTCTAAAGTTCTTGAAAACCCTCCTTAGGATTTCCTTGGCAATTTTCTAACACCCTACATAGTAGTGTTGTTTTAGTTAACCAAAACTAAAACTAAAAGTGGTTTTAGTTGAGGCTTTTACTTTTAGTTATCTGAAATTAAAACTAAAACTGAAGGTTTTATGATTTTTCAAAAGACTAAAACTATAACTCAATTTTTACATTGAAACTAGTACTGAAACTAATAATATTAGTAAATGTTTACAAGTAACTGAAACTAAAACTAAAAGTACTTACCACGAATACAATTAACCAAAACTAAAACTAAAAGTATAACTATAAAACTTGCTGCTTGTTTAAAACTAAAACTAAAAGTACTTTGCTATGGCATTATATAATTATTGTAGTAACACTTGAACACATATAGCTAATTATTCACTATACATATACTATCAATATGAAAGCAAATAAAGTGCTTTGCTATGAAGATATCTCCACTTTAATGCTAAAAAGTTACTACTATGATGTTTTCAAGCAGAATGTAGCTAACTTAAATTATCACAGAATTTAAAATCATAGTGTATATTAGAGGTTTGGGTTTTTCTGACCAAAAAATATCACCCTAAAACCAGATTCATAATACCATCTGGCACCTTGGCAGTATTGGTTAGGTGTTACCAAACTTCAAAAGTGCCTCCAATATGACCCTAATTAAATGCTTCCAATAGATTGTTACAAAATTAATTTTAGAAATTTTCTACTAACTAGCTACCTGATACCTTCAGGCAAGCGTAATTCAATAATGGCTAAGGATAAGGGTATAGGCTTGATTTCATCACCATTATTTTGATGTCACTTCGTCCCAAGACGTTCCTTTTGGCATACCACAGTATGTACAATGCACACATCATGGACTTACCTTTGTTCTCATTTGTGTCCCATTTCTTTTTGCTGACAGTCCAAGGGTGTCAATTCACAATAGCACAATACATACGTCAGTATGTTTGTAAATGGGAAATGTCTGTATAGGCACTTCTAATACTGTTCTTCATTCGTAATGCTGTGAAATTAGGTGAAAGCAAAGCGTATAATGGCCACTTCACTTTTGAGTCAGTAATAATTTGATAGTTGGGGTTTGCAAATCGTCGGTATTTTTATGGTGACTGGATTGATTGCAGAGGTGCTTCTCCTACTGTTCTTAATTTGTAGCATTGTGTAATGGGCTGCATAATGGCCGCTTCACTTTTAAGTCAGGTGCACGTTCAGATGAAAATCGCACTTCCTCTGGTGCCATCCTTTCTTTTGAAACAGTATCAACTATAATAATGTTACAAAAAAGTAAACAAACAAGTTTAAGGTTGATTAGTGATACTGATAGAAAAAGTAGGAAAACAAGGGAGGTTGCCTACACCTGCAGATATACTAGTGAACATTTAATCCCTAATTCAGTCATGGGTATAGACTGAAGTGGGGATTAAATGTTTACTAATATAATATAATGTCACAGCTTAGACAACTTCCCTCTTATTTCCTTTTTCTATGATCCCTAATCAACCTTAAAATTCCTAATCTTTCCTTAAACTTAATTGTAATACTAGCTCTTTATAGTGAAATCACACGCACTGTATTACACTTGTTCTTTGAAAAAGAATCATGTACATTCATTATTACAGAACCAAACATGGTGAGTTGAAATGTGCATTAAATTATTGAAGGATAGCATGCATGCACTCACTGCTAAATTGGTCCTCATATTTACTGCAATTGTTTTGACACTTGATCATTTTGATTTTGGTACCTTGTTGCATTGGTCTTGTGTTTACCATGTTTATCTTGGCACCTTAATTGTCACATTGTGTATCTTGTATTATTTAAGTGCTAATGGAAAAGAAAAGAATATAATTATGCTTTTCAATTTGCAGCTATAAATGCATGTATACCCACATGGCTTTGGGATTTAGAATTTATAGGGAAGATTTATATGTAAATTGAATTTTAGTTGGATTGATGCAAAGCCCAAATTTTCATTATCCTTACTATACTACTATCATAACGCTCTTGAAATGTAACATCTAAAACTATAAATAAAATGTATTAAAGATGGCAACTAAAACTATGAAAATCTAGCATCTAAAACTACAAATATAACTAAAATTAATGATGGTAACTAAAACTAAAACTTTAACTAAAACGTTTTTCTATTTACAACTATAACTAAAACTAAACTGAGTCAAATGCATTACTAAAACATAGCAAACTAGTGTTAGACAGGAACACATAATTATGGCACAAAATATCACGGTACCTCTGAAATAATATTAATTTAGGTTTGTCCACCATGTCTTGGTCATGTGCTAGTATTATACAGTTGGGCACTATTTCTTATGATGAATATGGCCAGCTTACTGTAAAAAATTGCACTGCTGAGTTAAACTTATTAAGCTACGTAGTTGGTTGCATTCATGAGAAAATTTCGGCTTCACAAATTTTGGCCATGGCAAGCTTCACTGGATTGAAGTCTTTAAAATCTTACTGCTTCCAATCTATTTATGTGCATATTAAAATGATTTTCCAGAATTTGGTTCAGTACAATAATATTGGGTTATAATTAGCTACAGATTAGAGTTTTGAAATGCTAATATGTTTTAGTGCTTATTTTCTAGTAATCCTTAAAGTCCTAATGCAATGTTTAGGTATTGCCAATATCTAAACATTGCAATACGTAGGACTTCATATTGCACTGATTTAATGATCTATGCACATACTAATTTGAGGCAATAATTTCCAATCTAAACAACACTTTCAATGTAAATTTCCACTGCAATCAAAGCCACATGTTTTCATATTATGTAGAACATCTTCCATCATTATCACAATAGTATGGCATTATTTTATATGTGTCAAAATTGATAATTTTTTGCAACTAGATATACACTGTAAATTTCTATATTTAGGTGCTAATTTTGTTTAGGTTCATGCACATACAAAGTTTATTTCTGTTGTGTAATAATTTTCTTATTTCTCTGCATTCATACAAGTGCCTATGTACAGCTCTCACGATCAACCACTTTCTGAATGATTAATTCCATTGGCATCTCAACTGAAAGCCTGTATCTCAGTGTTCTATCCACTATGGAGTTGTATCCTCTGGTACTCTATCTGCATGTTATGTCTTCCGTATCTGCTGTGTCCACTGTGTGTTATGTTTACTGTGTTTGCTGTGTCTGTTGTGTTCAATATGTCTGTTGTGTCCTCTGTGTTGACTGTGTCTGCCATGTCCACAGTGGACACCACAGACTCCATTGTGTCCACTGCCTCTGTGTCTGTTCACTCTGTTGTACACTATGGACAATGGACATGGCAGACACAGGAACACAGCAGACACAACAAACACAGAGAGATGTTGGACACTACAAACACAGCAAACGTAACACATACAGTTGACAAAGTATATACACTGGACACAGTAGATACAGTGGACGCAACAGATACAGAACAGTAGTGGACACAGAAGATAACAGAGAATAGTCATTCAGGAAGTGGTTGATCATGTGGTCCACATGTTCCATTAGGCGCTTGTATGAATTCAGAGAATATTACATCACACAAAATAGAATACAATAACAAATGTTATAGTTGTAAGTATACACACATGAACTTAAACAAAAATAACAATATAAAAAATTACAGATAGGAACTATATTCTTTCAAAAATCATAATTTAAAAAAAATCATAAAATCATAGAATCATAGTTGTTACTTAGTATTTCCTTTTTCCGGGTAGTATACTCTATAAACTGTAACTTCAGTAATGTCCTTGAAACCATATACATGTAGCCATGTATATGGTTTAGGACATTACAGTTTACAGAGCTCACTACCAGGAAGAGCAAGTAATGGTATATGTCATACTTGTTGCATTGCAATTACTTATAGACATCAAAGCAAATCTCAAACTTGGTGCTAGCTAAGCTTACTTATTTCAAAGTTTTGATTTCTGATGCGGGATACTGAATGATGGAGTGATTGAATATTTAAACATGCCACTGCTTATAGAAGATGGTTTGCAAGTTTGCAAGTTGGTTTGCTAGCGTGTATTTGTTAACACACCTGATGGAATCCCTTTGATTCACACACACACACACTGTACTCCTCTTCTCTGTTATTAGCTATAAACTCTTGATTATAAGCTAAACACATTCCGGCACCACTATAAATAAGGTAACTGACAAGGAATTCTGGTGTATAGTTGGTGTTGGAACCCAGATTTGTTAATACTCCACACCATTGATGTGCAAACAGCGATCACGCAATCTCTACTCATGGCAGAAGAAGTGCTAATTGGAATTACTCATACTGGGATGCAGCCAGGCTGCTTGATACAACTAAATACTGGAATAGCAATAGAAATACAGCAACTAACCTCACTAGGACAGATGCAGGTGCATTTAGCACCTAGCATCTGGCAATGTCCTGGGCTGCCCTGTTTATCCCCAAACTATGCATTGCTCTAATGCATGCATGCCTTGTATAGCGATAGTGCATGCAAGCCAAGCAGACATAGGATGTTAACAATAGTTAGTAAAAGTGGGACCCCCTCACAACCTTTCTATAATTATAGCTCTATATTTATTTTTTTGTAAAGTAGTTGGCCCAGTCTATTCCTGATTATGTCACTTGGTATGAAATGAATCTGATTGCCTCTGGCAGAAGCTATTTAAAATAGTAACTTATATCAATAGTTAATAATAATGGTTGTATGTACTGTAATGATATGTGAACTCAGAAGTATCAAATGATATAGCTAATTGATGTCATGACTTTAAAAGGACACATGTGTACGTAATAGGGAGGAAGATGCATAACCACAGACAATCAAAATTAAATCAAGGAAACCTCAAGGAAAAGTCACAACAGTGTAACTAAGGTGTACATTATGTGTGTTGATTTGTGACTGGCCATGGAAACCTTATGCAATTAAACTGTAGTTCTTCTGTTTTCCAACAAGACAGTGTCAGTCAATATAGTTGGTTTCTAAATATGTGTAAAGCTGTGTACTGCTTCTGCACATTTGTGTGATAGAGTCACAGCTGAGCATTAGTAAAGGAGAGTAGTTTCCCAATGTAATTCACCTTTTTCACTTCATAAAATATTTTGGTGTACATGTTATGTGTGCATCATGCAGTCACTTCATGACTACTCCATTAAGAAATATTGTGACTTGATCATCATTGCATTAGTCTAACATCATTCCTACCTCAGACTGACATCACTAGCTATCTATTGAATTCACAACAATGCACATCATAATTTTATATAGAGCATACTATAAAGTATTTTCTGTGTAATACTGTAAATGTGTTCTTCCTGTAACTGTCTTTAGCTTGGTAAATAGATATGTAGTATATATGATGATGTTAAGATCAATATTAAATGTCATATACTTGGACTCAGTATTGTGAAAAAAAATCAGCCGGACTCTTACATTTAGCCACCATCCAGTGTAGAGTTTGATAATACATATAGACTATCCAGATTATTAGATATGTGACATCTAAGCTGTACATTTCAACATTTGTGCAGAGCAATTTGTTACTGTGACTATAATTATGTGGGTATAGGCAGTGTGTCTGTGTACGTATCTGTCTGTATGTCTGCATGTCCACCTGTCCTGGTAAAATTAGTGAAACAGCTTATCAACATGTACATACATAAGCAAGAAATCCTTAATACACACTAATAGAATCCATAAATGTCCTGAAATCTCAGTTAAGTCATCATTCCAGTTAACAGCACAACCTCATAACATACACTTGGATTATTATGTATGAAGCCAGCATAAGTTATATGGTAGATTGATGTTTTCAATCCTTGAGAAGATGTACATAACTCATCACTTGGTTTTACTGCTAGAATAGAGCCATACAAACAATATGAGGATGGGAAAATACCAAGTAACAGTATATACTATAACATATATTATGTGATAGTTCAGTGTTCAGAAACACTCAGATACCAAGTAACAGTATATACTATTATATTGATGTGATATTCGGTGTTTGGAAATTACTCAGATGAAATAAGATGATAAAATGGTTTTCAAGTTGCTCCTTTGCCCTCAACTATATATATATGATGTGGATTAGACTGCTGACCCAGCCTATTATGAGTGTGTCTACTGATGGACCTCCAGCAGAAGCTATTTAATAGAATGTGCAGTATCAAATGATACAGCTAATGGATGTCATGACTTTGTAATGGGAGAGGAAGATACAAAACCACAGACAAACAAGTCATAGCATTGAAGCATTTGTTTGGTTTTACATATAGTAATAGTCTGCTTAAGTCACGTATTGTGTAAGGGTGTTAGCATTTTTACTGAGTAAGTAAGCTATTTAGCTATGTTGATTCCAAACAGAAACCTTAAACTGTTTATAATTACCTTCTGATTTTCAGGTGTCATAGAAGTTATAGTTGGCTTCTACAGTAAATGTGTAGAAACATGATGCTGGTTGCAGTATTGCTTTTGCACATCTGTGTGATATAGAGCAGCAGGTGTGCATATGTTAGCATCTCCAATTGCAATGCGCTATTAAGGAGAAAACTAACTGCTCCATATGTAATTCTTTATATTCAATACACTGTATGTGTTCACCATGAAGTCACTTCATGATATTTCTTTTGACACAAGAAATCTTTGAAAGCATATTGTAACTTGATCATCATTGCATTAGCTATACATCACACTAACAACACATTCCTATAGTAGCAGCTTAGAGTGATAGTAGCTATATGCATGCACTGAATATCTGCTCAAACATCAATAGTACATTGTAGTGTACTTGCTGGAGCTCTCCTTATCTTCAAGTTGGCACATACATATGGCCGTATATGTTCTGGAATTATGGATAAAATTAAAGTTTATTCGTATCAAAAATTATATGCTAGCACTGCTTTTGTGCAAACGTAAATTCGGAGGCTGTCATTTATCAGAATTTAATACAAATAGTTATACAAGGCTACTGTCATATGCACACTTATTTGACATTCTGTCCTTTCTGGCAGGATTAGCAGATGTGCATTGTATGTATACAATTTAATTGTGTACTGGAATTTGTTAGTATAAATTATGTGAGTATATAGGTAGCATGCGTCAGTCTGTCTGTATATCTGCCTGCCTGCCTTGGTACATAAATTTACAGTAGTAAAGATACAGTGGTTCTCAATCCTTGAGAATATGCAACTCATCACTGAGCTAGCTTGAATAGAATCAATGAATGACATTTGTTTGTATTTAACATTCTTGGAGCTTTATCATCGGTTATGGAATGAAACAAGATTCTTCATTATGCATGAAGTTTGGCACCAGTACGAAGTTAATTACTATAGTATTATTATGAATTATATATACTGTTAGACAACATCATGCATAATACATTATATGTATACCTTCAGGACAGGTATAGGTGGCCTACCTTGTCACGGTTTCACCACAGTTTATTTCTATGATCCCTAGTCGAACTTATACCTGTAATGTATGCTACCGCACAACATCTTGCATTCTATACATTAAAGGTGCAAAATTCATATACCAGAGTAACTAAACTAATCCTCTCAGTTGTGTTATTTTACATATAGTTGCCAGTATATATATTGTATACCCAGTCAGAAGCCTTCCCATGATGCTACTTAGATGGGTGACTGGATTATCTGACTATTAGCAGGTATATTACTATGTTATTAGCTATAGTGTTAAAAATTAAACAACCACGCATTGATATAATCATATTAACTAACAGGATAGCTACTGCACGTATTCTAAGTAGATGGTACAACTGATAAACATGGTTGACATATGTATCAGCGGACTTTAAATTTAGTATCTTGTAAACATGCATAGCTAGCCAGTGTTCAGTTCAAGGTTTAGTGGCTTCATAGCTATGTCAGCAGCTTCAGTTGTGTGTTTTGTTTCAACTCTCTAATACGTACATACTATAATGCATGTAGTTACATGTCAGAGAATTGATGCAGTCACCACTGGGTATAGCCATACGTTTGATTCCCCCCCCTCCCCCCAAATACTGGCAATGTAATCATGACATACTGAAAAACTGTGATGGCAAACTCACATCTTGTAGCTATACTTGTAACAAAGCAATTTAAACACTGTGATTCCTACAAAGAAATTGAACTTGCTTTGAAAGAACAAGCGTACAAACAACTAGTACTTCCACTACTCAAATAATGTGCTCCTAATTGGGACCCTCAGAGTCACCTTCAAACAGACATCAACAAATAGAGTTAGTACAACGCAGAGCAGTGAGATTTGTTCTCAGCAACAACAAAAAATAACATGGATGTTACTGTACTGTTAACTCGAATTGTTTGCACTCCAAAGTCATCGCAAATATACCTTCGATTAATCCTACTAGCTATTTAAAGCTGTTAATCATCTTTAATTAATACATGAACAATATTTACCCTCACCCACAAGACTTAGATTAAATTGCGTCTACGATAGTTGATTTGATTGTGACATTACAGTACTGGTACACAATCTGGGATAGCGGCCAAAAGAAAAAAAATACTTACAAAACTTAAATTAACATTTCATTACAAGGGTTTGGGGAACATTGGAGCAGGGAATACAGAATGTTAGTTGTCATGTCTAAGGTTAGATAAAAATGTGTCCATAAAAGATTTGTCTTGTTAGTCTTGATAGATAGAGAAAAATCATTTGAGAATAGGCACTTTTCATAATATATATATCGAGGGATTTCATTGAAGAAATGTCTACTGATCATGACTTACAGTACATTACTACTGTACTGAACATGATTCATTTTACCACTTGTGGGGGATACCATTAGCTAAATTTGTGACATCGAAGGATGGAGTGGAATACTTGAGTGACTTCAGCACAAAAACAATTTCATGGTATACATTAAGGATAGTTTTTTGAGTCTATCAAATTAATTGGAGTTGTAATCATTTAAAATAAACTTTATTGCTTTCCTTTGAATCTGTCCAATAAGTGTAATATTCAAGGTTTGGTCTCTCTCAATGATCATTGAACAGTATGTAACTTGTGATCTCACCAAATTAAAGATAGGTACAATGTTCTCTTGGCTGTCACTGTTTTGTACCTGCTAAAGCTGTGACAGAGTAACCCCAACACATTCTATAGGCCTTAGGAATTATATTCTTGTAGTGGTGGTCCCAAGATGGGAATGATGATATTATAATATCGAGGTTCTTACACAGGACTTTTGATGTATAGCATAAAAGTGGTATATATGGGCTAGTAGTTGTTGACTACAGTATTCTTTTCTCCAGACTTAAACACAGGAAACATCATTATGGGCTGATTGCTCATTCGGATGATATTACACATTTCTTTTACACTTCTTCCCCAGGATGATACTTGAATGGAACAGTCTACAAATTGATAAAAAAATTTTGAATTACTTAGAGACCACTCTGAAACTGAAAGCACTGATATAGCTAATTAACTACTATAGCCACAAAAGATACAGAACAATGTTGGAAATTATAAATACTATTGACTACTCTGAGAAAGGAGCAGTCTTCCCTAAAGGAGTGTAGGCCTTTCTCTTGACCCCTGCTTAGTATGATGATCTTACTAAGTGACCACAATCAATCTACAGTATTTAAGAGTTTATATAGGGAGCATCCACATAGCTATAAAAGTCAATAAATAGGCTTTTGTGAAATGGATAGTGTGGAAAAGGCTTCTGACTAAAATTAGATAGTTAATTAGCTAATGTGTGGGTGACTGTAGTTATTCAGTTGCTATATAGAAGGCATAGAACCCTTTGGTAGCATTTCTTGATTTTTAAATTTTTATATGCTTAATAGATAGAGTATTGATTGCTGATCTACAGTTTATTTGGTTACTTTGGCATGCACAGCTGAAACTAACAAGATACATTTTTTATCTCGGGGCTCCCATACATTTTGAAGGAAAAAATGGTACAACTAAATTAGGAAGCCATCTTATAGTCTGGACCAGCTGTCTTGAAACTGCAGTTGCTTTCTAGCTGCAAGTTTGCTCATAGTGAGCATGGCGCATTCGATCATTGTATACTTTGTTGTAAAATATGTTTCTGTATACCCATAGGCAAGTGACTATCTCAAGCAAGTAGAAAAGATCGTTAAAAGTCAACAACTAATAAATAATGGTAAACAGCTGAAGTGGAGGTGTCACAATGATGCAACAATAGTGGAGTTGTGGTAGTGGATTATGGCAGTGTTATGTCAACTTTGAAGTGGCCACTGAGTTTGGCTATAGCTTCCAAAAATTGTTGTGTAGCTGAAAATCACTAACCTGAGCAACGTAACTACTTTAAGAACTAGTGAATATACCTTCCATCTGACAGTACGTTTTATAAGCTTCAAAGCGTTCTACATTACAAGGCCATGGTACAAGGCCTGGTTTTAAAAGATTACAAAACAACACAAAACTTACTTATGCATGACAAAACTAACATTTTTTTTCAAATATTAATTTAGTCAGGGAAAACAGCATCAGCCAAGGAAGGCTGTTTTTCAGCTGTGCCCTGAGAATACAATAAAATAAAAGATACAGCTGTACACATATACACACATCAATTTTTTTAAAATTCATCAACAGTTTCCCGTACATCGCTTTAGGTAAACTGTTCCAAATGGCTGTGCCCCTAAATGCTAGTGACTGCTTACCATAGTTAGTTCTCACACTAGGAACAAACAATCTGTGTACAAAGTGACCAGTGACATCCACAGCATAAGAGAAAATTCCATGTAAATAAGGAGGAGAGATCTTATTAACAATTCTAAAACCTGTAACACTGTATGAAAAGTACGCCTTTCAGTTAGAGTCGATTGCAAGTTAATTATTGGAAGAAGGTAATGGTGAAGTAAATTTCGAATGACGTCTCTCCAGATGACAAGTATTAGTAGAGTTTGATGGTGACCACACAGTATCACAGTAATCCAAAACTGGTAGCATATAAGCTTGATACAGCAACTGAATAACTAAGAGGAAGTAGACTTAACACGATTTACAGCATAAAGTTTCTTTCTAGCTCTACTCAGAACATAATCCACATGAGCTTGCCAAGCCGAGATGTTGATCTAGATATACACCTAGATACTTGGTAGTACATACCTGCTTTAAAATAGCACCATTCAAGTGTTAATGTAAGAGTCTGTCCTTTAGTTCTCTGGCGAGAACCAATCAGCATACATAATGACTTTATCACATTCAGTCTCAATCTGTTAACAATCAGCCATGTGGATACATTCTCATCATCAGCTTGAAGAGCACTCTCAACTACAGAAAGGTCACTGTGACTGAAGTGCAGCTCTGCATATATATTAATGTCAGACAAAGAAATAACACTTGGCAAGTCATTGACATAAAGTAAGCGGGGCCCTAGAATTGGACCCCGAAGAACTCCTACTTTAATAGACCCACTGGATGACAAACAGCCTTTATAATTTTTTTTGGTAGCTAACCTGCTGTGTTCTATTATTCAGAAACTCCTTAACCAAGAGTGAGCACTATCACTTAAACCATAACAAGCTAACTTCTGCAATAGAATAGTATGATCCACACAGTCAAATGCCTTAGCCAAGTCCAACGATGCCGGATCAGCGTATGGACAAACCCCATACAGATTTTCATCCCCATAGGATCTCGGATGATGGGACAATTCCTAGTTAAACGCGAGTTGATATTTATTGCCAAGGTTCTATATAGACGTCTAGCGGATTATACGGAGTTATACTGGAATGCTTTACGTACTCCGGGCTCCCGCCACATAATTAAGTTAGGACTGCGTCATCGAACTGTTTCGCTCCTATATAATACTCTTGCTGATCCGTAAAGATATTTATAGAGCAGTAGCTAGCTAATAGTGGATCAATATAAATTCACCTTGAGTTGTTAGTTATAGCTAGCTAGCTACCAGACCGGTTGAAGAAATGGCTGATTTGGCTGATCAAAATCAGGAACAAGAAGATGACGAATACTTGCACGAAGCTGCTAATGCCATCAAAGCAATAAGAGCCGGCACAGCTTCTACGATACCGCCTTTTGAATTTGCATTGTATGGCCGAATGATAGTAGAAAAATGGTTCACCTTTTTGGCAAGAGTTTACACTTCTTCTCCTTCAGTTGCTCTTCTTTTATTCGCTGCTGTGATCGTGACCTACGGTGTGTTTTGCGTTGGTTTTGTAAGGGCTGACACAGAAAGTGCAATTGAAGAGTTATTCATTAGAGTTGATGATAAAGAAAATCTGGACTACACTGCCCGCTTCATCAGCTCATCCAGCACACTAGAGTTAGTACTTCAGTATCGACCACAGCCTAATTTGGATAGGACCGACTTTACAAACACACTCCTGGACCATATTGAGGTGATGAGATCAGTCATTGACCTACCCGTGACGTTTAAAGGAAGGTAAGGTTTTTTTTTGCACATATAATGTACGTATATAGCCGAGGAGGTCCGACACGAACTAAGCGCTGTTGAAAAGAATTCGCAGTAATTGCATTCTTCAAAAGGCAAGTTCGCGGAAAATCAATCCGTCGACAAGATTTGGTGAACTGCAAAACTACTTAGACACTTGTGCAATTGATTTTCACTGGTTTTCTCTTCCCAACTTGCTGCTTGGCTTTATTTCGTACGGTTACCGTGCGCAAGGAAATTTTGACGTCAAAGGTTTTGCCTACAATTTCTTGATTTTCGTTAACATTTTATTCGTAAAATCTGCTGAAGTCTGAATTCGTCAAATTTTTCTTACGTCAAAATTTCCTTGCGTACGGTAGTTAATCATCACGTGACGGTTCCTCGAATAGGCTGTGTATATCGAAACTGAACCACTGGGGTTGAATTAAGCATAAGAAAATAGTTCGATCGGCGCGTAGTTTTCGTTGACAACCCCACGAAATAGCTTCCCTCTGCGTTTTATGCGCTCACGTGTGCGTGTCGGACCTCCTCTGGTATGTAGCTATACACAGCGCTAAATAGCTAGCTATAAGCGCGCATATATATATATATATATATTTGTTAATGTACAAACTCAATCATGAGTATATTCGTACATATGTAGTTAGCTACTTATTTACAAATTTATATAATTGTTAAATAAATCAAGAGATGGAGCTTGGATAATATGATAATCTAGTTGGTTCCATAATTTTATTGTAAAAGGAAAGAAGGAGTTCATATAAGCATCTACCCTTGTTGGCAACTGCAGAAATCTTTGATGGTGACCTCTAGTTGTGGTGTTGCTTGGTCTAAACTGTTGGTGCACATTAATATCTACCATGTCATTAATTATTTTATACATTAGTGAGGCTCTCAAATTATTTCTTCACTTCTCCAATGTGTGCCATTGTAAACTGTTCAACATTTCTGTCACACTAGCTGTTCTATTATAGTTATTCATCACAAACCTTGCTGCTCTTCTCTGTACCATTTCTAATTTATAAATGTTATGTTCATGGTATGGGGACCACACTGTACTGGCATATTCTAGAATGGGGCGAACAAATGTATTATAGCAGTAGCATTTAACTGTTGCAGGACACTTTGCTAGATTCCGTTGTAAAAGACTTCTTACTGAGTTTGCTTTTGCAGTGATCATGTTAACATGTTGTGTCCATTTAAGATTTTTGTCGATAATGACACCCAGATACTTTGTATGACTTACTGATGGTATTAAGGTATTAGATAGGTAATAGGATGATTGAACATAATTCATTTTATTGGTAATTCTCAAAAATTCAGTCTTTGAAGGATTAAATGACATCTGCCAAACATCAGCCCATTGTGATAAAGTATCCAAATCATTCTGAAGGGCTACCACATCTTGTTCAGAATGAATACTTCTGTAGAGTAAAGTATCATCTGCATACAACCGAATTTTTGATGAAATATTGTGTGCAATATCGTTAATGTAACATAGAAACAAGAGTGGTCCCAACACTGACCCCTGTGGCACTCCTGAAGTTACTTTACACAGTTGGCTATATTCACCATTCACAACAACTTGTTGGGATCTGTTTGTCAGGAAGCTTTTAATGAGGCACCAAGCCAAGTAATGTGCTGGTGGGCTGTGCATGGGTCGAGTTAGCCATGGCGTCCGATAGCTGGCTAGCTCGTGACCCTCGCTGGAGCGTAGTCTGCAGGGGATCGAGGATCTGGTGTAGTCTGGCGCAGCCACCCCTTCGCTTTCAGGAAGAATCTGGTAACTCGAACTTACCGGAAACCGGTATGTCCAATCATATTGCTTGCCTGCTCATTTAGTGACGTGACTATCCGTTTTGGCAAGAGTTCATAATATAAAAAGAGTAACTCTTGGTTTTGGTTAACATTCCGTGGCGGCAAACTATAGCATCTGTCTCGCTGTCTTGAATGAACGGTTATGAATGTTATAACAACAATGATGCAATCTACTTTGCGCACAACCACAGTAATTGCATTCTACTCTGACAGGTGCATAATGCTAGAGTCGAGCGTCAACTAAAGTCACCAGACCCTTCCTGCAAGCGAAGGGGCAGCCGCCAGACTAGATTTGGTTCTATAGCACTTCTGCAGCTGGAGTTGGTTTGTATGGTTAGCACCTCCGGTTGGCTTAGTGGTTGTGATGCATAACTATTGCACTATGTTTGGTTTAGCTATATATGTCAAGAATCCATCACAGCTATTCTCATCATATAGTGGGGCTCTGCCCCAAATAGCATTGTTGCGTAGATTCCTAACGCTACAGATCATGACCTCACTTTTGAAACTAGAAAACGTTTCCAACAACATGACATACTGCAATCTGATTGGTAGCTACTGCATCTGTTATATACAAGGGTGTAGCAATGATTTTCAGAGTGTGGGGGCCAAAGCTACAACATGTATATACTCAATTCTATTACAAAATAACTACAACCACAAACTGATCAACACCTGTGCAGACTCACAGGGTCCCATTGATAGGGCTCTTGCAGCTCAATTCACGTGTGTTTATGTTTTTATAATAATATTGTGAAGTACGTTATCACTTGCTAGTAACCCTAGAGTTATGCTACATAGCTATATCTCTTCAATCCCTACGCCCTGCTAATAGCTACTATACTCCTCTACACCTACTGCATGTGCTTAATGCATGTATATATAATCATGTGAGAAGTGTGAAGGTATGTTTTACGTACTTCTCACTACAAGGATTACAAAAGTTTGTTACGTGCAAAGTGAAACATCATACCTAGGGATGTCTGCTCCAGCAGGTATTCCCAAAAGTGTAGATCACATAAAAATAATTGTTTTCAGAATCCTTGTATGTCTAGTGTCTGTCTTTAGACTACTTTTAACTTGACCAAAGTCTTTACACAGTCTTTCAAATTAGTTTAATTGTTGGTACACTCATGCAATACAGTGAGATTGCTCTCTTAGATCTGTTGCCATGTTCAAGCTAAATCTTTGCCATCATGTAATGCCATGGACGTGGTATTTTTAAACTTCTTACTGCACAGGCTCTAGTTAAATGTTTGAGCAACATATATCACATGCCAGCAGAGACAATTATAACAGTCAGTCACTGGACATTTGCCAGGCTAATTGACCTGCTTGGCAGTCCATTTAGCTATTTGATCTGTCGTCATTGTCAGTCACTGTCCGTCATTGTCCGGTCATTAATCTAGGCAGACTTTCCTAACTTTATTAGCCAAAACCATAATATCAACTCTTAAGTTTATTCATTGGGCTACTTGGGAAGGCTGTATAACCACTGTAATAACTTCTTTATGAAGCCTTAAAGAAAGGTGTCTGGCATTTCGTTCTACTTTTGGCATTTCGTTCTATTTTTGTCTTGTACTCTAACACATAAATCTCTATTCATTATATTGAGATTGCAAGTAGGAAGTGTAGTTTCTCTGTAACAGAAACATCTGCAAGTTCAAGCCAGAAAGTGAGAAAACTATCAAGGGCTTTTTCGACAAGTGGAAGAGGGAAAATGAAGTACCTCACCAGACAATGACATGGCTATGCTGTGAACTTGAGGGGGACAAGAGTTATGTTGCATCACTTCACTGTTCTGTATGTAAAAGGTTTGAACAATGTACACTTGTGAAGGAACTTCTCCCCAGCTTGGATTACTGGCTAAAAAAGCTAAGTAATGTGATTGATCATGCCACAAGTGATGCACACAAGACTACTATGTCAAAACTGAAGGATGAACAGGTAAGATAAAAGTGATCTGTAGTATAAAGCTCAGCCATTGGTCAGTTCCTTTTAAATCTTGATGACGGCACTAGGCAGAGAATGAGGAAAAGGTTTGACATTTGCTATATGATGGGCTAAGGAAAGCATCTCATTTGCCAAATACCCTGCAATTATAGAACTTGAGAGTAGGCATGGTGTGCTGGCTCCAGCTGTATGACTGTATGAAAATGACTGACTTATTATTAATAATTGACTGACTTATAATAATTATAATAATAATATGCCTAAAAACTTGAAAGACATCGATCTTACAGTACTCATTTATCAAAAATTTCCTGCGGGGGGGGCATGCCCCCAAACCCCCCTAGAAAAGGTTATGTACTTCCCCTGTCATGTCTGACCATCATGATAATATGTCAGATCTATTTATTGCATGGACTGACAAAGTGTCAGACCACTTTAAAATAATTATAATTGTCTCTGTGCCAGTATTATTCTTTGCCATGCTGCATGGCAAAGAATAATGCTCCTAATGTGAAATTATATCCCAGGTTGGATAGCTACAACTTCATTGGAATGCAGCTAGAAATGCTAGCATTGAAGCAGGCCAGACCCTTGCTCACGTAGTCTGGTTTCTCATAGTTCACATTGACTGTGGCTTCTTACCACTGTTTTAATATTCATAATCTGTAGCAGGATACAGTAATCAGGAATCTAATAATACTGTTGTATTCATAAGAAGCACAAGCTGCCAGCTGCACAAGTGCTAGTATTGATACAGACCAGAGCCTTGCTCATGTAGTCTGGTTTGCAGGCTTCTTCATGCAGTTGAATGTGCATTCTGAGATACTGTGATAAGAGTCTGCATCATGAAACTGTGTGGTGTGTACTTTACAGTATGGTAGCTAGTACTGTTTAGAAGGGTTCCCTCTAAATTGATGGGCACTTTCACTGTCATAAAAACATGACACGCAACTAAAATAAACTTATACAGGGTGAATCTAACTTCAAATCCCAGCATTAAAAGCAAGTGATGTTGTGCTACTTCTAAAAACCAGGCACCATGCAGCAAACAAACCTAAATAGCTAACAGTGTACCAAACTAATATTTGTTTTGGATTTTGCTTTGTTTCTACATGCAGAATTATCAATTGAATTATAGTAATTTGTATTTCGTGCTTAATGAAATATTTTGTAATTCTGTAATCATGTTGCTATGCACTGCTAAGGAAGTGTATACCGCAAACAAACCACTTTAACCCAATAATGCACAGAAGTATCTTCTTGACTGTTTTATAGTTTGTCTATAGCATTTTCTTACCAGGCAAAGCCTAAAACTGCTCTTAATAGACTCTTAACAAAATATGCCATTGCTTAGCAACACCTTTCCGACATTTTGATTGGGGTCACTATCAATAATCATGATTGCACTACATAGATAAAATCTTTGACAATGAAATACTTCCCAGCATGTACACCATAATTCGTAAAGACCGTGGTTCTCGTGGAGGTGGAGTGATGTTTGTCATAAAATCTTCTAAATCCATTCAAGTGTTATCAACCCCTCCCAGTGTGGAGGTACTCACTGTCTGTGTTGGAGTTACTACTCCAACTGTCTACTGTTTAGCATACATTCCTCCTAACCCCCCTGAGAATTACTGGCAAGAATTTCTAGATTACATTGAATCTCTTAACTACATCTCCAGTAATATTGTTTTGCTAGGTGATTTTAATTGTAGTGACATAAATTGGAGTTCCTTATCTGGCCAATATCCCTTTTCTTCAAAATTTTGTGATGTCATATTTGATCTTAATCTTTCCCAGTTGATAGAAGAACCTACTCATTCTGCTGGCAATACTCTTGACCTTGTTCTGACCAATGTTCCTGAGAATATTTCAAGTTTAATAAATCATAGTGAACTACCCCATCCAATTCCCTCTGATCACTTCCTCATAACCTTTGACTACTCTCAAACAGCAGTGCCAATGACAGTGCCAATAACTCTGTTTCCAGCAAAAAATTCAACTTTCCTAAAGGTAACTATGAAGGCCTTTGTAACTTTCTTTACAATTCTGACTTTACATTTTATTACATGTCTGAAGACATCGAACTCATCTGGTCCTACCTGAGTAATCTTGTGAGGGATGCCTTTGAGCACTTTATTCCAACTATTACAGTACGAGATAATAATCAACCCCCATGGTTTAATCCAGATATCAGGCACCATATCAAACGTCTCCGAACTCTCAGACGCAAGTACAATAACAATCCTACTGAGCATAACCATGCCAACCTAGAATACTCTCAAGAGCAACTTCAATTCAAAATAAGTACTGCCAAAAACGTATATGAATGTAATCTTGTATCCAAATTTGCTAATAACAACAATTCCAAAATTTACAAATACATCAGGAACTTCACAAAGTCAGCATCTATTCCATCTACTATGTTTCATGACTCTTCCCCAGTAACCTGTGACAATGAAAAAGCTAATATTTTTAACAACTATTTTTACTCCATTTTTACAAAGACCATGCATAATACAGTATCTACTAATAATCATCCCACAGTTCTCTCTACTATTATCATTACTGAAGAAGATGTCTATGATGCTTTAATCAATCTCGACACATCTATGGCAATGGGTCCAGATGGGATACCCCCGATTGTATTGTTCAAATGTGCCTCAGTACTATGTAAACCACTTCATCATCTTTTTTGCTTGTCTCTGAAGTATGGATACCTACCTTGTGAATGGAAACTCCATAAGATAATTCCTGTTTTTAAATCTGGAGATCACACTCAAGTCAAGAACTACCATCCAATCTCTTTACTGAGTAACACATCTAAAGTACTAGAAAGAATAATCTATAACAACTAATCATATGGTATGTCAGATTAATCCAGCTCAGTTTGGTTTCTTACAAAACAGATCAACAGTTCAGCAACTTCTATCTTTTCTATCAAATGCTTTTAATGATCGCAATCAACTTGATGTCATTTACTTAGACATTAGCAAGGCTTTCGACACAGTCTCCCACCCACATCTTCTCACCAAACTTTCGTCCTTTAACATAGGAGGTGAAGTTTGGTTGTGGTTTCAAGCCTACATTACCAATAGAAGACAATATGTATCTATTAACAACAGTAATTCCTGTTTACTTCCGGTGGAATCTGGAGTACCTCAAGGCAGTATATTGGGTCCCCTATTATTTATCATATACATGAATAACATTCCAGATTCAGTGTTCTACAGTAATATCTATTTGTTTGCTGATGACACCAAATGTTTTAAACGTATAATAGTACAAAATGACATGGATCTCTTGCAAAGTGATATCAACTGTCTGTTCAATTGGAGCTCAACAACCCACCTGTCATTTCATCCTTCTAAAAGTTGCCACCTGTCGTTTAACCAGAAATTTCCAACATCTTACACAATAAATGGAACCACTATCAATTCACTTCCAGTACACAAGGATCTTGGAGTTTTAATTAGCAATAATCTAGAATGGAGTCCCCATCAAGATTTTGTCCTTACCAAAGCCTACAAAACACTAAGTCTTATCCGAAGAACTTTTAGCCAATCAGTTTCATCCTCAGTGAAAGTCAAACTGTACATCTCACTAGTAAGATCTCAAATCATGTATTGCTCACCAGTCTGGCGTCCTCACCTTATGAAGGACATTACTAAGATCGAACAACTACAACGTAGACAGTCGTAGAGCTACTAAATACACCCTCCAAGACTACATCTCTGATTACAAAACACGTTTAACAAAACTCCAACTACTTCCTTTAATGTATATATTAGAAATATCCGACATTATGTTTTTTATTAACAGCATCAAGAGCCCCACCTCAAGTTTTAATATCAATTCCTATGTATCATTTTCAAACAGCGGAACAAGATCCTCTGCTCTAAAACTTAGGTACAATACATCTTTCACCAACAGACAACGTCACTTTTATTTTAATCGTATATGCAGACTATGGAACTCTTTACCAATCATTAACATGAATTTATCAACTTTTACCATCAAAAATCAAATAAAATCGTTCCTTTGGAAACATTTCATTGACAACTTCAACCCCACTGATTCTCACAAACTGCATTATCTATGCCCCTGTGGCTCCTGTATAAACAACTCCTTCATGAACTTTGAACATCTCTAGTCCTGATCACTACAGTCAAGTAATTTTCAACTTGTAACTGCAAATTATGTAATTTATAATTTATGTTAGGTGTAATTTGTAAGTTAAGTAATTATAAGTTTACTTAAAGTGTAATTATAAGTAATGTAGTTTGGGTACTGGCACAGGATGCCAGTATTCCATCAGTGTAACAACTCTTAAGTTATCTATGTCAACATGTCAATTCCCCTGTACATCATTGTTGTTTACACTGTAAAGTTTTAAATAAATAAATAAATAAATAAATAAATAAATAGAAGTATGAAAACAGCTCAAGCAGAGTAGTATTGTTGAATGACAGACCATAAAGTCTTCGAGGTTGCAAATTAGTGTTCTAGTTAGAGGCATGCAGGGGTGGATATTAGTATTGTACTGGTGATAGTGATTGTACTACTAGCTGGGGAGTTTGTAAAAGACGGAATAAGGAATAGCGGAATAACTCGCATCACAACGAACGGGCATTTATATGGCTTATGCAATGTTAGGGTGATTGTACTGTTACAGCTGTGAACTCATCCCTCGTAGATATTCTTACAATGTAGGGTGATTGCGTGTACTGTTACAGCTGTGAACTACACTGCTTCGTCACTCATAGATGTCCTAGCGAAATGATTACTATACGCCATATCCAACAATTAAGCGACTTTTAATAAAAAAAATTTTATTGGCAAGATACACGCGTCTACACTGGAAGCAGGTTTTCAAGGCTCTGTTATGGAGCGTCAGATAACTTTTAAACCTTTTCCAGGTTCTAGCAGGAATGGCCAGCATGACATCTACTTTCACGTAAAATGTAACAGCTTAATACGGCCTTCTTCATGGTACAAAGTAGGGGGTTTAACATTACACATAGAACCATTGACAATGAAAATATTGGCTCACCCCAACAATCCAGGCACGAACTTTTTAACGATTCCAGGTTATACCAGGCTAGATCTATCCTTTCTTGATTACTTCAGCTAGCTATACCTTTCGTGACGAATGTTTTACACGGTACAAATAATTTTATAAAAATCACCATCTCAATCCAATAGTCGCATACCCCAGCTGAGCACTGATTATTAGTGACGCGTGCGCTATATTGCGTGGGCGAGTTGCAATGGAGAAGTATTCCGTTCTTGAATGTTTAATTCATCAACTTTTCAACGGTCAATAGTCCTTGTACATCATGCTAATAACTTTTTTTGATCACGTGATACATCTTTGTATTTTGTACATGTAATCAAATAAATATTTTTAAAAATGGTCATTATAAAAATTTCAAGTTATTTGTTTGCAGTTCTCCAACATATAAACCTGTAGAAAAACAGTCACATTTAAATTGGTGAATTTAAAAAAATCTTTATCACGCACACACTACACACACACACACTACACACACACTACACACACACACTTCACTACATATTCACATAAAAATAAAACACTACAAGGTATGGTAATGGTTGTTTACATTGGTTAATTTTGTGGTGTGCCACATATAGCAACAAGGAAAATGTGTATCTGTGATCAAGAATTTAATTTAGATGGTAATATCATAATTAGATGGTCACACTATCTTTGTCAACTAGAGATGAAAACTGGCTTTTGGTAAAAAGCGAGGGGTAGCCAATGCCTTGGGACTCTTGTATGCTATGTGAGAAATCCAATCAGAAATACACAAATATATTAGAAACCAAATCCTAAATCCAAAATCATGTAAAAATAATGGAGAAAGTGAGTTTAACAAAGTAGACAATGATCGATCATGAATAACTAGAACAAGATGTAGATCAACAACTGTACAGGTAGTTACTAGTTAGTAATATCACTAAATGCTTTTAAAAATACATAAAGATTGGGAGTCTCGTACACGCCAGTTGGGTGCTTTGCGTGGGCGTTGGCAACCCCTCTGGTACACCATTTCTGTGTTTTGCGTGGGCGTTGGCTACCCCTCGGGAAAAATAAAATAATGAAAGACTATACAGAAGCTGATCTGTACAGAAGATGAGCCCTGCACAGCTACGTGGGCTTCTTTTTACAAAGCATACACTCACCTTATTTGCATATTGGCCAATCATCATCATGGACGCTTCCACCTCCCACCGTGCACTAAAGTAATAGAAACAAACAAACATCATTAAATAATATAAGCATTAATATTATTATAGCATAACACAGCAGCACAATATTACAGCATGATAAACAAACCAAAGTATTTATACAGAAAACTATGTCAAGGCCATTTTAACGAAGGCGCAAATTGGGCGTGGGGGGGCAATTCATTACATTCTTTTCGCCGTTTATAACTATCACTGGCAAACTAATGCATATACAATGTCAAAGAACGTACAGTTGTATGATACTTATAGACTGTTTTTTCACTGTCAACCACTTCTTGTGCGTGGGCGGCCCACCACCCCTCCCCTCCCCTGCGCACCCACCCACCCACCATATGATATACGTGCTATACAGGTGAGCATATAAAAATTGCTAAGGTTTTTGTAGAATCAGTTTTATTTTTAAAATTCTAATTGAACTAACAGTACATTTTCATACTGTAGCTGAATGACATTAAAATACATTGAATTGTCTGATATGCTCTTACTACTACTGTATGTAGCTAAGCTAGAATATACAGTAGTTGGCTATTAATTTCGTTTTCGAGTCTTCATCCTTCCAGTGGAGGGATGAAACGAAACGACTGCCACGCCCCCTTTGCTGCTCATGACGTTGGTACCATACTTAACATACAGTACCCGCTTACGAAGTGCAAAATTACATTTGATTATAGCTCTTACTAGCTACTACTGTATGTAAAGTATGGTACCAATGTCGCGAGCAAAAAGGGGGTGTGACAGCCGTTTCGTTTCATCCCTCCACTGGAAGGATGAAGACTTAAAACGAAACTAATAGCTAACTACTGTATATTCTAGCTGTGCTAGTGCAATGATACTTAGCTACATACAGTAGTAGTAAGAGCGTATAGTAGTCACTTCGCTAGGACGGCTATGAGCGACGAAGCAGTGTAGTTCACAACTGTAACAGTACACGCAATCGCCCTAACATTGCAAGGATATCTACGACGGATGAGTTCACAGCTGTAACAGTACAATCACCCTAACATTGCATAAGAAGCCATATTGATATAAAACGCCCATTCGTTGTGACTCGAGTTATTCCGCTATTCCGTTATTCCTTAGTTCCGCCTTTTACAAACTCCCTAGTGGCTGACCGCCCACAGTCTCACATGCTATTTAACAGCTTCTTGTCCAGGCAGACAAGAAAATTAGTGTTGTTGATGTTTCGCACATTGTTCAATCCTGACATCCACCTGCCTTTAACCAGAACACTAATTTACAACCTCGAAGACTTCCATGGCCTGTACCACATTGCTCGAGCTGTTTTCTGTG
The DNA here is from genome assembly GCF_963678975.1 of Dysidea avara. Taxonomy (NCBI): domain Eukaryota; kingdom Metazoa; phylum Porifera; class Demospongiae; order Dictyoceratida; family Dysideidae; genus Dysidea; species Dysidea avara. The sequence continues at coordinate 10,688,670 of NC_089274.1, forward strand.
TCTTACTTATGTTAAGCCCATATTGGAATATGCAGCTGCAGTGTGGGCTCCTTACACTAAGCAAACTGGAGTCTATACAAAGATGTGTAGCTCGCTTTGTGATATATGATTACCACCAAACTTGCAGTGTATCTAATATGTTGTTGCATCTCAACTGGAATACCATAGAAATGCCTAAGACTGCACAAAATTGTTTACAATCTTGTGGATGTCTCATTACCTTATTTTAACATACAAAACAAGGTATACCAGGGGCAGTGATTTTAAATTCATACAGCCAGACACAACTATAGATATTTACAAGTGCAGTTTCTTTCTTACTACAATTCGTCTATGGAACAATCTACCTGGAGATATATAATAAGCTGTATTACTATAGATACTTTTAAGGACTATTGCATTGTAAATTTTATAGTTTAAATCTTCCCAACCATTGTAACATACTCACTGATGTGAGTTTTGCAGTCATAATAATAATAATAATAATATTTCTATGTAGCACAATTGTGATTATTGATAGTGGCCCAAATCATAATGTCAGAATGTTGCTAAGTGATGATGTATTTTTGGAAAGAGTCTATTTTATGTATGGGCATGCCTAAGGAATTCATTACACCCAATAGCCTAAGAGGCCAGTTGTGTCGAGGGGTCACTAACTCACGATAAAGGAGTACGGATTTCAAAATCTTGAACAAATTTCTCAAGATTTCACGGATTTCAAAGGATTTCACAAAACCGAATGAGAGCTGCAAAATCTGATTTTAAATTACAGGTTGGTGTAGAGTGACAAGTTCTGAAACACCAAAAAATAGTGGGAGAAAGAAATAGAAATTCATACAGGAGCAAAGCTTCACAAAATTGAGAAGAATCTATTAAAAGAAACCATACAAAACCAGGAGCGACTTGCAGCTGAAGCCCTGTAAAACCGGGAAACAAGGCCAATCATTCAGTGGAAATTCCGTGAGAAATCCCTCAAAACCAGGAGCAAACTGTCGAAGCCCTATCTGGTGTGAAACCCCACAAAACCAGGAGCATCTGTATGCTTAAGTTGCATTGTAGTTTGTGTGCTAATTGCTATAAGTTTATGAATATGAAGTTTTGCTAAGTTTGTGTTGCTAAGTTTTTGTAGTTTGCTAAGTAAATCTGAAGCGGAGTGGAACATCGGATTTCATTCTTATTTTTGTGCAGGAGCAGTTTACATGGTTTCTTCTGATTTTGTGTAGCTTCTCAGTTTCCTACAGCTCCTCGTTTTGTGCTGCTTCTTTTCTACAGCTCCTGGTTTTGTTTGGCTTCCACAACTTGCTTAATACAAATCCGAAGCGGAACGGAACATCGAATTTCATTCTTACTTTTGAGCAGATCGTATGGGTTATCTCCTGGTTCTGTATGGCTTCTTTCCCACAGCTCCTGGTTTTGTTTGGCTTCCACAATTCGCTTAATACAAATCCGAAGTGGAGCAGAACATTGGATTTCATTCTTACCTTTGAGCAGTTTGCATGCATGGATTCTCTCCTGGTTTTGTGTGGCTTCTTTCCTACAGCTCCTGGTTTTGATTGACTTCCACAACTCACTTAATACAAATCTGAAGCGGAGCGGAACATCGGATTTCTTTCTTACTTTTCAGCAGTTTGCATAGATTATGCCCTGGTTTTGTATGGCTTCTTTCCACAGCTTCTGGTTTTGTATGGCTTCTTTCCACAGCTTCTGGTTTTGTATGGCTTCCACAACTCGCTTAATACAAATCCGAAGCGGAGCGGAACATCGGATTCCATTCTTACTTTTCAGTAGTTTACATGGATTATCTCCTGGTTTTGTATGGCTTCTTTCACACAGCTCCTGCTTTTGTGCGGCTTCCACAACTCGCTTAATACAAATCCGAAGCGGAGAGAAACATCGGATTCCATTCTTACTTTTGAGCAGTTAGCATGAATTATCTCCTGGTTTTGTATGGCTTCTTTCACACAGCTCCTGATTTTTGTACGGCTTCCACAACTTGCTTAATACAAATCCGAAGCGGAGCTGAACATTAGATTTCATTCTTACTTTTGTGCAGGAGCAGTTGAGTGTAAGCTACGGTACCAGAACGAGTATATAATCAGAATCACGATAAGAACTTAAGATTTCATATTACAGGCAGGATTTCATTGAAAGCGTACGAGATTTCGAATCAGTTGGTGACCCTTGAGTTGTGTTGTTTTTCAGCTGTTTGACACCTGTAGAGCTCATTCCTTATAAATTCGCTTCACCTGTATTTCAAACTGGTATGTATTAACCAAAGCTTACCTGACCGGAAGTGTAATACAGGCTCTATATATATGGCCTTATTTCTCACATAAAGGCTGTTTTTATTATGTTTTGCTCACGTGGGTGTGAAAAGACAAAAAATATATACATGCATGCATACACATACATACATACATGCATGCATACATACATACATACATACATACATACATACATACATACATACATACATACATACATACATACATACATACATACATACATACATACATACATACATACATACATACATACATACATACATACACATGCATACGTACGTATGTACATACATGCACACACGCACGCACGCACGCACGCACGCACGCACGCACGCACGCACGCACGCACGCACGCACGCACGCACGCACGCACGCATGCACACACCAGCCGGCTGTGGGTGCATCTTGTTTCATTAAATTGCTAAAACCCAATTTTGTCACTTACAGTAATAGCTAATAAGATACATGGAGGTTTGAACTTTTCACAAAAAATATTAACCAGAAACTAGCTTGGGGTTTGTGTGGCCAGGAAATTTAGTGTCCCTTACACTACAAAGCCCAATATCATAATATAGGAGCAGCACACAGTATTGCGCACAAAATTTCTGATTCTTCTTACCATACTGTAGCTATTTTAATTAGTTTTACAGCAAAGTACTCTTTTGTGTATGTTTTTGTACTGCTGTATCTCCTTTTTCCTGCCTTTAAATGTAATTTTGCAACTAAATATAAGGCAGCTATGTAGCAAGCTCTCCCTATGTGGAAACCAACTCAACATTTTAAAATCTTGGCAGATCCTTTTCTTTTCGGTAGAGACCATTCTGTTAGGCACCTGGTGTCATTTGTAGTTGTACACACATGCACATTCTCCTGTCCTGTCACAGAAACCTTTAGCCTCAACAAGGGGAATTATATTCCAACAACCAACATTAAGCCAGGAATGACATTGGTTGTTAAAACAACTAGCAGCACCCAAATGGTAACTTGTCATTGATTCCTCAACTTTTACACATCAGAGAAACACACAAAAGGGACTTGAACACCGCAAAACACTTATTGTGTGGGTACTGGCTAATCAGAATAAAACACCACACAAAGCAACACTGTCTATATACCAGGTACACATAATCACTCCCTGCACATGTTCATTTTTTGTATTTTATAGCTATACACATAGCAATACAGTAAGGTAGTATTAATTTAGGGTGCTTGAAATTCAATACACTGTATGTATTTCTCTTGTATTTTCATAGGACATACACGTATCGTGACTTATGCGCCTATGCTCCATTTCCTCCATCTGGAATGGGAGATTTTGATCGAATAATGAACACACTACACATTTGTGCATTGTTTTCCCCACTGGACTGTTATTGGGAAGGATCATTGTTACAAAATCCCCCAGAGTCTGTTGTGGTTGAACGACCAACATACTGTCCTGAGATGGATGATGAATTGGACTGGGGCAATTTTAATTATACACAGTTTATTGATTGCTTGGAAAACAATCCTAATATGTCCAATTTTAGTTCACAATACATTCAGGTATTTCTATATTGCATTTTGCATCAATATTATAGTTTTACATTTAGGGCATTCGTGGATTAGAAATTGAAGGCTATGTTGGAAAAAACTGTTTTGTTGAAGAAGAATGTTTTCAACTAGTAAGAAATGATTCTTTAATGTACCAAATTTTCCACTGTTTTGTTTCTTTTTAGAATTATACTACTAATTCTCGACTGGTGGAACCAGATAGCAACTTGTTTCGTAAAAACGATACCTGTAAAGGTGCACACAATGGTGTTATCACAGCAAACGAAATAGTAACGGGTTATGAGGGAACTGACGATACCACTGATCAGTTACGTGCATTTAGAACAGATTTAATCTTGGGTTCGCCAGATCTTGTAAGATCAAACCTTCAGTTTAATGGCATTGAAATTAGTCATGTTGATACACTGGGATTATTAGAAAGATGGAAGGAACGTTTTTCCCAAGTAAGTAACAGTACTACACAATTTTTTGGTCATAAGAGTGTTTGAAAGTTAGGTTAAAAGGAAAATTGCCTAGCAGGGATACTTTCGTTGCCTTATAACTACTTTCCTCTAAATAAAAATTAATTCTTTCATGGGAAAATGAAAGCGTTCATGATTATACTATGCAGTACTGCTGTACTGCACAATGATGTAGCAGATGAAATTTTGTGGGGGGTATTCAAAAGCAAATTAAAATTTTGGCAAATCACATTTTCATCACAACTGGCTCTCCATGTTCCTACACCCAATATTGTGCTAGTTCACTATTTTCATATATTAGTACAATACATATGTATAGTAAAATCATTATTATTATTTTAGCATGTGAAGGACTACAATGATGGAAAAGTAGTTTCACGTCAAAACAGAACCTCTAAAGACTTGCTGTATGGAATTTCATCTGTAGACCAGCAGAATCTTATTGATGACGTCAGTGTTATTGTGCCAGCTCTACTGGTTACTGGCTATGTTTTGATGGTACTGTATTGTGGATTAGCTTTCTTCAAATTTGATCCCATCGAGTCTAGAACTGGAGCAGGACTGGTAAGTGGATCAGGCACAAATTGTACATAAATGTGTGTTTTCTTATTTCATACATAGGTGGGAGTGTTAATTATTTTTCTTGGAACAGGTGGTACCCTAGGAATCACTGCGTTTGCAGGTATAAAATTCTCACTCTTGACTGTTCAGGTAAGTATATATATAGCTACATATCATACTAGCTGAAAAGTTTGTATAATGAAATCAGCTGAAAAGTTTGTGTAATGAAATTATATATTACTCCCATAATGAAAACTATAGACATGTGTGACCCTTGGAAACTAACTATTTGGCATCTATATGTGTACACAAGTTTTAAAATAACACCAACATGAATTGGCTGAACTCTCTAAACCACGTACCAGTATAAATTGTATGTAGTCCTCTTTAATGTTCTTTCACATGCATCAATGTATGACTAACAGATATATCCATTTTTGGTTCTGGGACTTGGTGTTGATGATATGTTCGTCATTGTTGGCACATTCCTGGAGATTGAGCTGAAGAAAGGTAGAAATGCTCCAATCAAAGAACTGATTAAAGAAACAATGGTTGCTGTGGGACCCAGTATCACACTGACCTCTGTTACTAACTTTGTGGGATTTCTGCTGGGTTATGTCATTCCTTTTCTTGTATTTCGAAATTTTGTTATTGAGGTATGCACGTAATTATATACTAGTAACACTTATACATATCATGTTACAGGTCGCCATTGCTATTGCCTTGAACTACATAGGACTTGTCATAGCCATGCCGTGTTATCTTATATTAGACTACTACAGATCCCATGGAATGCTAATGGATGTGTTCTGTTGTATTCCTGTTTGGTGGCGAAAAGAAAAAAAGCATACTACTACCATCAAAGAAGTTCCTGATAAAACAGAAGAGTCTACAAAATCTGACTTTATGGCAACAGTTTTGACATGGATGTCTACAGCTAATAAAGAATATAATTCTATTTTGACATGGTTTATCGCTAACTACTACTCACCATTCCTTCAAAACTATATTGTTAAAGCCATTGCAATGGTTTTATTTTGCATTGTTCTGGGAATTTCCATCTGGGGTTGCACAAAAATAGAGTTTGACGTAGAGGCAAAAGATTTTGGCCCAGATGGCTCGGACTTTGTTGAATATGCTGAAATAGATGATGAGTTTTTTCAAATTTTTACATTTTCCATTGTCACCAGAGAAATAAACTATCCTGGATTACAACCACAATTACTAGAGATGGAACGAAGAGTTAGTGAGCACAGAAATGTGTTAGCTCCTACAATTAGCAATCGCTTATGGCTTAGAGTGATGATTGAATTTTTTCAATTTGTACAAAATAATACATGTAGTAATAGTAGTATGAATAACACGGACATACTAGGCAGAACAACTGCAATGATTAATGCTATTGAGCCGGATTACTTCAGAGATGAACCATTATGTGCTAACATTACTCCTCCTCCTGCTCTCCCATTTAGTCAAGAATGCCTGTGTACTTATGATTTTCTGACTGTTGAAGAATTTAGAGGTGCACAGTTTACAGTCATTCCACGTGACAAGTTTTATAGCTACCTTACAATATGGGTGAGTTACTGTACATGTACGTATACACTACAGTTGAATTTAATGAGTTCACAATGAGTGTGCATGCATACATGTGTACTGCACATGCCAATAGTTTAACTATCTATATATCTCTTAGGCTACATTGGATGGAATTAGTTTATCACTGCTTCAATCTTTCTTATTGCCTGCTCCAGCACGACTAAATTTTTCAGATTTTGTCCCTTCTCCACCACTGCAATATGCACATCTCAACTTAATTGTGGATGATTTGAGGACGACAGAAATAGCAGTTGATTACATTGAAGATATTGATGATATTATCGATGATCTTGGAATTGATGGTTACAATTTAGGACGGGCAATTCTTGTTTATTCACAATTTGTCAGCTTGCGTGAAGAGATGTTGATAGCAGCTGCTATTATAGTTTTCTGCTGTTTTATTGTTACAACCCTTTTTCTAATGGACATACACAGTGGAATAATTATGGGTGCAATATTGACAATTAATGCTGTTGAGGTACTCGGATATATGGGACATTTTAACATTCCATTAAATTTCTTTGCAGCTACGGTGTACCTTGCTGGGATAGCCATTGGTGTTGAATTTACTGCCCCATTGGTATTTTATTTTCTTAAGGCTACTGCATCAAATAGTGCCCATACATCCAGTGATTTGTGGGTACTAAAGGAGCTTGGCAGGCGTAATGAAAGGATGCACAAGGCACTAGAGCATCGATTTACAGCAATTTTTAATGGATCAGTGACCACCTTTGTTGGGGTTGTTATGCTGTTCTTTGCTCCCGTTAGATTCATTCGTGTGTTTTTCTTTGGTGTGTTGATGATTGTTGTTATGATTGGATTGATAAATGGTCTCATATTTCTTCCAGTGTTGTTGTCCATTATCGGACCATTTGCACAAGTGAGTAGATCGTTACTAACTACTACGTATGTTTACTTGACTGCACCTTCAATAGTAGCCACACTTGAATGGTGCCATGATTAATTTTGAAAATAAAGGCTTCAACATTTTCAAGCATTGAGTGGTGGTCAAATTCAAATAGTTTTAAAACATACTTTCTTACATTGCTACTTTACTAGATTTATTATGTTACATTTGGCTAGTGTCCATTTTTCACTGGGTCAAAATAATTATAGCACTTTGACATCACTAGCATACCAAAATATGTGAAATCATAATATCCGTTCTGTCACTCACCATGCTGTATCTTTCAGGTGTGGCCTACTGATACTGTGACAGCAGAAATCAACATTCCTAATAAGATAAATGGCATCTCTGATGAAGTTGTAGAAAATAGAGAAGCTTCTACCAGCATATAGCTAGATGAATTCATGTAACAAAAGAGACCATGTAGCTAGGATCATTGCTTTTGTATCTTCACACACTTTCTGTACATGCTAGGTTTACTTGAATACATATCTCATTAACATAAGTATTCACATGTGATGTTTTGCTGCTAAATACATTTTAGACTTTGCGTCAATATCAAATGAAAAACATTTACATAAAGTACAGTTGAGGTGTAATACATTCTGTATAGACCACCATCTGTTATGACAGCATTTAAAATGTAAGAGCCAATAACTTACACTTAGGCTATATAGTACTGTGTGTTATGCAATGTGTACAACCAGTGTGATCTTTTAATAAGTGCCTGCTGCAGTGCTGGGCTGAGCTTCTATCTATTGCATAAATAGTTTAAAGCATTGCCTTACTTATGTATAATACTTAGTGCTTGGCCTCAGTACTGATGATCAACTTACCCCCATGCTTTATTAGCATCTTGACTGCATGCTTCATGCCTACTACCCCCCCTCTCCAGTATAGTGCTTGCAGCAATACACAAGCTGCTGTTTTCTGCTTTTTCATTAGAAATCTCAAATGTGGGTCATTATCCCATATATCTCTAGTACATGTCGCAATAGGTAGCTACCACATCTGAACTGTCTGCATTGATGACAGATTGCTTAGCTAACTTTAATAAGTTTATACTATTTAAAGCAACTATACCATGCATATTTAAAGTTCTGGTTGTTGTTCAATTCTGGTCTACTTCAGATGTACGTAGCTACAGTCACCTTTCCATTTACCGACAAAACATGGTGGCAAGGCATCTGTCTAATATTCCAGTCACTTTATATAATTTCTTGCTTGCATATGTAAAAATTAAAATCTTAATGTTCACTGCATAAATCTTTCAATTCAATAAGGATTTGCATGTGTGCAATGTGTGCACTCAGACAAACAACAGCTAAACAGAGAAATGCATGCGGCAGAAGAATACATGCTGGCAGTGATGAAAAACAGAATATCACCAAACAGTGGCAATGCATATATATATGTAAGCTTGAGATAGTTTTAAGTTTGCACTCAAAATCAAGATCATGATTATGTTTTTGAGAGTTGATCACTAAGGGTATATTAGTCATAATAATTATTCTAGACTGTAGTATTAGAATAAGTGACCCACTGAGTAGTAGTCTAATTTCAGTTTGTGAAGTGTAACAGTTGGCACACATATGTACTGTCGGTGTCAATTTCTTGCATACATATTTGCATTATCAGAATGCAAGCAAAATTAAAGTATAATAACTATAGCATTGCATATAACATTATGGAAGTCACATTCTTCACAAAATACTACTAGGTGTCTACACTCCGTCAAAATTAGCAGGATCCGATTTGTGATCAAAAGGAGATGCTATAATTGTTTAATGTGTGTGGAATTTTAGGATGGAGTCTAACCATCAGGACAATGGTTTCCTACTGTCATTGGTAGGCCTGCGATAAGCTTCCATGCAGTCTCCAACTCTAATAGCAGCTTGACCAATAAAACCATCACATGGTGGATATAAATTTATTAGTATTTCTTTACGAGGTGTATGATTATTAGTTGTAATTACTGGCCACACATTATATCCTCCATTTGTTTCTGTCGAGCTTTAATCCTGCAATACCTTCTACTATTGTTGGTAGCCAGTCAGTTACATGAATTAATTGATGATTATCATAGTTCAGTTTTGGTAACTTGGAGCCCCATACAAGTCCTGTACCACGAACACCTCCTTCAAATACCTGCTTGTTGCCTCTCAAAGGTCAATTGCTACTACCTACTGCTGATTGTCCACCATTATCTGTGGTAAATGCTATAATTGTATCATCTATTAATTTTTTTTCTTGCAATTGTATACTATTCCTTCATCAGCTGCTTGTAATATTCCACAAAATCTTGAACGATTTTTGTATGCTATAGCATGACACACATGATCATCAATATAATATTCAAGAGTCTCTCCTGTATGTGAACAGATTGATGCACAAGAAAGGACCTTTATGTGTGATTAGCAATAATTCTTTCAATCACTTCAGTAAACATGAAGGTGCTGTAGGTTCCATTCACATCCTTAACTGGTTCTGTGTTGTTTCTGAAATCTAGCCCATGACCAGCATAATGTTAATGTGTAAAGTAATCTTCACCAGTATCATAGTAGCCGTAGTTCAAATCCCCTGTATGTTGGAGTGTATTCCCATTTATAACTAGATAAATTAGTTTACTACATAGGCTACCAGAGCTTGTGCCTGGTAGACCCTCAGAATTGTATGTCTCTTGCAAGCCAAAGTTTTTCTCTGTGTGTGTAGCTGTACCTCAATTCTATATTATTATTACTAGGACCGCGTCACATACACCAACGTGTCAGCCCCCTGGTGAGGCTATTAGGTGGTGAAGGCATGATCCCCAAACCAACTCAATATGTCACAGTAGTGACAGATATAACACAATAGTGGCATTGTAACTAAAGGCCACCAGTAGCTAAGTGCTAGTACATCATTGATGTGGTAATGGCACAGTGATGTGTACACAGTATATGTATACAAAACATACAGGAGAGAAGTATACATTATTGCATGCAACAATACATTATAGGCAACATCACCAGATAAAAATTATTAGCCAATATACAGCACAGTATATCAACAATACATCAACTAGAGCTAAATAAGGTTCATCAGTGCATGGTGTAGCAATGGCACGGTGATGGGTGACACACTATAATTATGCATACACAACTTGCAGGAGATAGCTACACAATACTGTAGGAGTATGCAAGCCAGATGAACCAGATAAAGGAAGCCAGCCAGAGCCTAGTAGCTAAGCTAGGTGAAGGCAAAAAAGCAGTAAGCACGTATTGAATTGCCTCAGTGACACCAACACAAAGGAAGTTTGCCATGCCAGCTGCACAAGACAAGATTGTTTACTTGTATTTTATATGTAACTGTATTGTAAAGAGCGTGGCATATGTTTTCTTGTATTGTTTAATTACATATTTTATGTGAATGAATCCACTGGCAGCTGGCATGGAGACTTGAGAGGTTACAAACATAAAAACTTACTTGTAATCTTCTTGTTTATGTGTAAAGTGGCCTCTGGCTCTCCTGCTGTCACTCCACGGGCATCGCTAATCTTCTCCTTGGGTATTGGTAAAACCGGGAGGAGAGTGGGAGATTTCTTGGTAAAACCGGGACCGGGAACTGGGAGATCACGTGCACAATACTACAAGCAACTGTTATTTTTGCACTGAGGATGATTTATTGATGCAGAAGAGGACTCATGCAAGTAGTCTCCCCTCCTTTCAAACATGAGATATTATACGAACTTACAAAAGATCGAGATATTTCAGTGCTGGTCACTGTAAAGCACTAATAGCTAATAAATACTTTAGGTTTAAGGAAGAAAATCCATCCCTCCTGGAGGGAGACTGAGTGTAGCCCCGACTAGACATTGGGTGACCTGCAGTTCGAATCCTGGGGCTGGAGGGATTTTTTTCCTTACCTTGGCCCCTTTTCTGTTACACCTTATTCAGTCAGTAAGTCAAGTCACTAAGTCAAGTCACTAGGTATAAGTCCTTGTAGGTTAGGTAATCCTAAGGCTGCAGCACATGTTGCTGTCAGACCTTCAGTGCTGGTCACTGTAAAGCACTAATAATAATAAATAAAAAACTCTATAGAACCAGGGGCGGATCTAGGGGGTAGGCCTTGGGGGCTGAAGCCCCCCTTCACTTTTAGGCTTTACTTGATCAATATGCTGAGGATTATAATGAAATTTTGTCTTAGCATAATTATATGATCACTAATAATACAAATACTCATAAACCCACCTTATAAACATCTTTCCAAGGCATTATTAGTGGATTTATGTTAAAGGTTAGGCAACAAGGATTCAGATTAGCATTGGAGGTGTACAAGATCAGGATACTCTAATAGAACAGTCACCTAACTACTCTAATAGAACATTCAGTGTAAGCATAAAAGTTGGTTCTGTTATGAAATTTTTCCAAATCTGCCTGTACCTATAGTACATTGGTCTGTTTAAAAGGCTTGTTCATCTACTTGTGTAGTTATTACTGGTACTGGTATACTTAATTCGTTTTGTATCTGTGTGTTATACTCCTTGATGGAATCCTACACAGTAAATACATAAATAAAAATTCAGGTACACAATTTCCATTGAAAATACTCTCATATTCAATCTCGTATCATTCAAATTTCAAAATTTTCCATTTTTAACATTATTATTCTATCATGCATGCAATTGTGAGAGAGTGCATCATGTGCTTGGTTGTCTGAACCTACCCAAACCTTTCCATTAGCAAATGCTGCAGAGAGCCATGTATATCTAAAGCAGCTTATAAAATATCTACAGGCAGAAATATGCATTTTATGTGGAAATGTCTCCAAATTGCAATATTTAGCATCTATGTTTCAAAAATTTCCTGGGGGGGGGGGGGCATACCCCCAGACCCCCCTAGTTCTAGCATGCAAACTTCACACACCTCCACCCAAGACATTAGTACCTTGATTTAGCCCTCCCTTTTATAAATCCTAGATCTGCCCTGAGAACAGTCTCATATTCTGTCTCTTAACTGCCGCTGACTGCCAGTAGCTTGTTAATGTATTTTTAATAACAAGTTGAAAAGTCTTAGTGCTTTCAAATTAAAAAAAAATCTTGCTGGGTGGGAATCATGCTCCCAGAATGTCACCCATATCAATTGTCTTCCTTTTTGTAGCTGTATGCTTCACTCCATGTATGGCCTTCATTGCTATAAGTTTTTCCAGACTCTTTGACCTGCTCGATCCACTGATTTTATTCTACCGAGTTATTGTTGCTCTGGTTGTGTAGACAGTTGCTAGATCCAGATGGTCCATGCACTTTCACAGTTAGCTATTGTCAGTTTATAAATTCAATAAATATTTGGAGTTTGTACAGCAAGAAATTTTCTTTGTGAGTTAGCAATAAAAGTTTCTTAAATTATCAGACTGATTTGATTGATTGACTTATAAATTACCCTCTGAGTCTCTGACAATTGGCAACTATCATTCTTCCTTGCCAGAGCAGCATACAATACAGACATTAATTAATGAACATAGTTAGCTAACAAGTACAAAACTTAACACATGCATATACAAAACAAACATACATGAATACAAGTGCAATAATAAACTTAAGGCAAATTATAAAAATGACTGAACTAATACACGAAAAAAAAAAACAAACAGCAAGAACAGACACAACAGAGATTGGTCTGAAGTTTCCAAGATTGTCCAATACACCTTTATGAACTGGAGTATATGTGAGTACTTTCTGTCTGAAGGAACAACTCCACTCAGCAATGAACGTTAACAGTATAAGGTAGCCAATGGAGCAGCCTATCTCTTTCAGGAACCTAAGACAAGCCATCTGGACCTGTGGACTTCCTAGGATCCAGAGAGTTCAGATGAGACAGGACCAAAGATTCAAAAATCTCAGCGGCAAAAGTGAATAGATTAGTGTCACATGAAGTAGCAGATATTGCAAAGTTGTCAGCTAGCAGATTGATGTGATGAAGTGACACATCATTGCTACAATTTTTAAATGTTTATTAAGAGAGTCTGAAGTAAATGAATCATTCAATGCTGCTTTTATGGTATCAATTCTTCAAATTATGTTATTAATGCATGACTACATATAAGAAGCTTTTTGTGGACAATTCTTGCTCTGTAACACTGATGACTGAAAATGATCTAGCTATCTTGGCTTGGTGTAGCTACCATGACTTTCAGTTGAGGACAAATTTCCATTCCTATACCATCTAATAATTATATAAAAGAGATTTCTGATAGTTACATTCTTGGTCCTTTTCTTAAATAAAATAACATGTATCATTGTCTATATACATTGGCCATATCTCTGGAATGCTTCAAGGTATCAAGTTAATATTTAACACAAGAATAGTATTCAGTGCCTTATATTTTAGCTACAAAAGAGAAAAATTGACCATTGAGCCAGATTGAAAAATCATGAGTAGTGAATACTGTGGCAAATAGTGAACTTCACTACAAATTCTCAGTGTTGCTCACTATTTGCCATGATAGCTATTCACTACTGATTTTTACTGTTTGGTTTTCCAAAGTAGGGTCACAATAATGATGTCAATTCATCAGAATGGATTTCATAAAGAATAAGATGTTGCCAGGCAAATGCATTAAATACAGTATAGCTACCATCATTAAGTCAGTGGAACAAGTCATAGCACGAGAAGGACAACAGTGAGTCTGACAATACTAATGGATTGGAGTTAGAGAATAATATTATAGTGTTCACATCGGCTTGCATCACTTCAGGGACTGTGCATGGGAACAGAACTCAAAATGAGAATTTTTCCCAAGATAAATTTTGATTTAGTAGAACAATTTAAGTAGCAAGCATGAGGTGGAACAGGTCAAAGAGTCTTATAGCAATGAAAGTCACACATGGAGTTTGAAGCATACAGCTACAAAATGCAGAGAGTGATGTGTGACTTTCTGGGAGCATAATTTTTCTGGGAGCATGATTCCCACCCAGCATAATCATTTTTTAAAGTTGCTCTAAGGCTGTACTTTTAGGCTTTTCACTTGTTATTACAAATAAATTAACAAGATACTGGCAGTTCAGAGACAGAATATAATATTATGAGACTGTTCTATAAGAGTGGCTGACTGCTCTATTAGAGTATTTCGATCTTTTGTAAAAAGTATTGCAATTCCCTAGCTTATAGCTAGTTCGTATAATATCTCATATTTATTTATTTATTATCAATTTACCACAAGGGAAGGAACAGCACAAAAGGCAAACCTGTACAAGGTATTGTCCTAATACAAAATACATATGACCACTAAACAAAACACACACTGAGTTTGGAATGAATTAGGGAGACTACTTGCATGAATCCTGTTCTGCATCAATAAACCATCTTTAGTGCAAAAATAACAGTTACTTGTACATGATCTCCTAGCTCCTGGTCCTGGTTTTACCAAGAAATTTCCCGCTCCTGCTCCCCTCCCGGTTTACCAATACCCTTCTCCTTCGTGCCGCAATCTGTAAATAAACAAGGGTGTGTGTGGTACTGGACGTTATATAGAATTACATGTATGGTCAAGTCATCAGCACGAACGGGCGCGATGATTATATGTTTGTGCCTTCATTCACAGGCGAATCTATCCCTGGTTAGTTCATGTCTCTAGACCTTGTAGTTTTCGAGAACATTAATTATTAATTAATTATTATTATTTATTTATTTATCTAGGACCGCATCACACACAACCAAGTACATACACCAACGTTGCAACCTACCCATTGGGCAAGTATAAACAGTGCCATAGGCAGCACTCAGAGCAGTGTGTGTGTACCGGTGGAAATGATACATATGCATGCGTACACAGGCAAGGGAGTTTAACTGGCATCAGAAAACCACAATACTAAAACACAACCTACACAAAAACCAAGTTAAGTTAGCTATATTGAAAGTAACTATATATTGTAGGTGTGACGTGTCTCTGAAGATGACTCAGCAGTGAAGTGAGGCTATGCAGAACAAGGGATATGATGAAGGCACAATTAGCAATTGATCCCAATATGGCACAACAGACTCTGTTGTAACTAGAGGCCACTGGTGATGTGCCAGTATATCAGCGGTGTGGCATTGGTACAGTGATCACAGTCTATAATATTATGCATACAGCCATGCACAACATACAGGAGATAGTTACATATTGTTGTATATGCAGCACTGCATCGGTTTCTTGTTTAGCTATTACAGATTCACAGTAGAGTAGTAGTTAAGCTGAGTGGAAAATAATTCCAGCCGCTAGCAAGCCAGATGAAGGATGAAGTAATACAACTACCGGTACAAGTATTACATTACTCATTACCTTATTGTTCCAGCTGGTTGTTTACGAGTGCATCAGCTGGTATCCCAACTGGTCATCAGCTGGTTGTTCACTGCATGACGCCTGGAGCACATATCCTGCATACAAAATACACAGTTACAAACATTTAAACATACTTGTAATGTTGTTGTTTATGTGTAAGGTGGCCTCTGACTCTGTTGTAGTCACTCCATGGACGTTTATTAATCTTCTCCTTCGAGCAATCTGCGAGGCAATCTGTAATTAAACAAGGGTGTGCGGGTACTGGACGTTATATAGAATTACATGTATGGTAAAGTCATCAGCACAAACAGGCGTACTTATTATACGGTCGTGCCTTCATTCACAGGCGAATCTATCCCCGCTTAGTTCATGTCTCTAGGCCTCATAGTTTTCTCAAACATTATTTATTTATTTATATATTTAGCTATTCATTCATTATTAATGACATAATTTTAACCACATTTCGTATTATTCTTAGTACTTGGTTGTATAATTGTATAATTATGATGTAATTTTAACCGCATTTCATATTATCTTTAGTACTTGGTTGTATAATTTGTGCATACTAAGATCCCACTTGCCTACACAATGTATAGTAGTGTAAAAGTAATTTAAAACATGGGAATAGAGATTGCTGAAAAAAGTAAAGAAACAAGAGTCCAACAAGCCAGCATTTTAAACACACAGAGATCTCTATTAGGACTGAATGGATATGTACTGAGAAACTAAGGAAAAAAACACACCATAAATCAGGGGTAGATAAGTACTGAGAATGCTCCTGTATAAATGTGTATTCGAGTCCAATAGAGATTTCTGTGTGCTTAACATGCTGGCTTGTTGGACTCTTGTTTCTTTACTTTTTTCAACAATCTCTATTCTCATGTTTTATTTTTAAATTACTTTTTGTTTACTTTTTACCATTTATGGATGGTTAATATGATAATAAGAAGTGCTGGTGGTGCTTGATATTACACAGTACTAAACATGTATATCAAGTTAGTCATCATGTACAGTAGCTGTTAAGTACGTAGTAGGCTAACATTATCAGAATTGGCAAACACTAGTGTATTGTTTTATTACTATTGAAATGTACTTTGTACTATACAGCTTTGACATATTCAACTTTAGATAGTGTATAGCATGCTGTGGTCAGCAATAGTATGGCTTCTGATTTATCATATAGGCATGCACACTTGTGCAGCTATGTGATCACAGTAAGTCAAGTATGCAGTGGTACACAACAACATTGTTGCTCTGGTATGAACTTAATATACTGTGGTTAAATATAGGTAATGATATAGGGTTTCCAAATGAACATGATAACATGAATAGATTGGATACTTATTAACACATATTAACACTTTGGTTACCCTTGCAGAGACTAAGTCAGATCAATGGCAAGGTGAACCTACAAGAAGCAAATTTGCTTAAAAGTGGGTGTTATCATTGTAATATGCATTTAAAAATAGGTCATGGACATGAAGAATGACATAGGAAGGAAAGTTATGTAGTTTTTGTTCCCAAAAAGTACTCACATTTTGTTCTAGCCCTGTGGAAATGAATAAAATGGCATATTTCAGTTATTTTAAAAAGTACTTTTACTGGTTCCTATTGACTTCATATTTTCCAGTGGACCTAACTTTCTTTCAAATTAACTTCTAAGGCTTCTTTTGTGGTTGGGAAAGTTTCTTAAGGTGGTGTTTAGGTGTGTGTTCTATTAGGATTTTGGCATAAAACATAGGTGATCTGTATTATGAAGCACTACCGTGGTTCATGATTGAATAGCTACCTTTCTTTAACTTGCAACAAAATCAGCAAGCGATAAGTTTCATCAAAGTTGATGGTTTTGAAAAACAGAAAAATAATAATCACTGTATAGGGGTGGGGTAAAACTGGGATGGGGACAAGAAGGGGTAACTGAAACCGTATAGGGACTAGTCTGGTGGCACCCGCATCTTTGTTTAAAGAGAATTGTGACCAGATTTTACAGAACCGATCCAAATCGCACATCAGGCAAAATCAAACTAACACCACCAGTGGATAGCTACACCATCGTACTACAAGTTTTGACCCTCAGCACTACTCAAACTACACGAGGCTGGTTTTTACACACGTCTTTTCTGGGTGGTGTGGAGTGCTCAAATGGCGGTTTCAGGCCTTGTGAAGGACCTGGCTTGGCAAGAGTCAGTGGCTTACTGGTGGACAGCCTTATAATGTTGGCCAGACGTGTTCTCTGTTGATTTTGCTACATATCAGCCACTAAGGAGCCAGCACAGCCCTGTAATCTCGTGTCTGGACTCCAATCGTGGTCTGCCTCCATTTTGAGGTCTAACTTTTGCCCTCCCCGCCACCCCCCAGCCTCCACCCCTTTGTGAGCACTCGTGATACTACTTCGCTCGTCCAACTGCTCAGATTTTCTATCTTATTTGGCGGGAAACTGTACAAGCAGCTACAAGTACTGGAAGTGGCTTGAAAGGTAACAGATTGATGCATCTTTTGTGTAACTTTCATACGCGTGCTTGCTATCCTTGGAGAGTTATGCTGGCTTCAATTCTTTAAAACCGTTTATCTCGGAACTTCCAATGTGCGATTTGGATCGTTTTTCCAAAATCCAGTCACAATTGTGAAAGGGCAGGCGCCACCAGACTACTGTGAAAACAGGTACTAGGGACAGGGGAAAAGTAGGGCTACAGTCAGGATTCCCTACTACACATGGAGTGATAGTGGACGGCTCAATGATGGTTTCTGAGTGGTTTCCAGAACAAGATCGAGATACTCTAATAGAAATAAAGCAGTCACCTTAATAGAGCAGTCACCCTATAACCCTAAGAAAATTTTATCCCTACAATGACATCAGGTGAATTTCTTTCTAATTTAGGCCAGGCAAACTTGATTACTTGTTTCTCATCCACAAATATTGGATTTCCATGCAGGTGGGAGGGTTATTTTTCATTATTCATTATTAAAGAAAATACTCCAAATCAAGCTGTCTGTTACTATAAAAGGTTAGCTAAAGCCTTCTAAGTACTAGTACTTACGTACGTTTTACCACTGTTTCTAAGTGCAAGTGACATTTGCTGTGCTGTAAAATGATAGCCAGCCTTCTCAGCATCAAAATATGTGTGCACGTGATTGATAACAACAATAATGAAATTAGAGGCGGTGGGTTAAGAAGGGATGATGAGAAACAATTATCAAGTTTGCCTGACCTTAGTACTTGGCCAATAAAACCCTAAATCTTCTATGTGTATCAAAAGCAAACTTATTTCAGGATCTATGCATCACTACCAACACAAATAATGTCTATGTAACTATACCTATTACTCAACTTTGTTCCAGGAGAGCATAACTTCCTTTTCCTCAAGAGTTCTTCAAAAAACAGGTTTCCATTGTGGGTTGCATCTCCATTTACAAAAGTTTTAATTGTGGGTTTTGTTTTATTCAGATGATTAGTAGTGTTTTCCATTATGGCTATAAGAGGTGATTAGTGTGGTTTTTATGAATTATATGATTCAAAAAGTGTTAGTTGGTTTAATTGGTTAGAGTTATCAGCTTCAGTATAATAGCTATGTAGCTACCAACTCAGCCATTTAGCAAACTGTAGTCTTTTGGTAATTTACAGTCTCATAAGGCAACTATAGCATATTCACCCACTAATCTTTATAACCCGGCAGATCTAGAAATAAGTTGACTATCACAACAGCAAATTCAGAAAGCCCATAAATGCAAATATATAGTTTCACTTTGCTAAGGATTGCCAGTGGACTAGCTAATAGCTACTAGTACCCTTCACTGCATTCTGCTTTTCATTGGTGTTAAGGCTAACAAAGTGTCACTAGGCTAATTATAAGGAGCATGCTAACTGTGATGTTCAACACCACTACTACTTAGCTATACATATGTTTCTGCCTCACAGATTTAGCTGATTAGAGCATGGCTAAGAGGAGCGGATACATTATGATAACATATAACTAGCTATATCTAAATGCTTGGTAGCTACTAATGAAAAGATTATCATGCATGCATGATAGCTACTCGCAATCAGTCTTGAAAAGTGAAATTCCATTATTTTCCACTGAAAAATTGTTCAAACACTCAGATTCACCTTTAGAGGGTGTAATTTTCAACAATTTCCTGGGGGGGCATGCCCCCAGACCAGCGTTGAAACCGGGTCAGGTCATCCGGGTCACATTCGGTTTACAAATTATCCGGGTCTGACCCGGATTGGATCACGTGAGAAACGAACTTGTTCGTTTGACGACGCGGAAACTTATAAACGGTAGTCGCGTAGCTCTTTCGTGAGCCACGCCCACTTATCGCGTTACAAACATACGATCAGCCACGCCCATTTATTAGTAAGTGCAGTCTGTAACACGAAACTGTGTCCGTTGCTGTCTGCAAGCTACGTGGAGCCACGCCCACTAATCGATTATTGTACGAGTTGTATATGGTCTAGTCTTGCAGTAGGATAAGTACTTTTGTGAGCCACACCTACTTTAATATGTCGGGAAATTGTAATACTAGGTATGCACGAAGCCACACCCAATTACTGTCTGTAAACTCACAGTAGCTACGTGGAACCAAACTCACTGACTGACTTTAAAATATAAACTTACCGGCTTAGTTATCACATAACTACTCGTTTACTCAACACGAATCGAACGCTCAAAACCAGTCTCGCTCGCTCGAGACTACCCGAAACATAGCTCAGTGCCATTAGGGCCGGAATAAAAAAAATAAAAAAAACATAGCTCTTATCGCACGCTTCGGCTTTAATTAATACGGGTCAGTGGGTCATCCGGGTCAGTAGTAGTGACCCGGTTCCAACGCTGTCCCAGACCCCCTATAGGTTCACACTAATGTAGCCATTATTCCAAATAGCTAATTTGACCATGGGTACTACATGAATCTTACCACTAGGGACTTGTGAGCAGGCTTGGTATCTTCTAATGTCTGGCTCAGTAGTTACCTATGTTATTGTTATTGTTATTAGCGCTTTACAGTGACTAGCACATGTCCCCGTCCAGCTTAGCCCCTCCTTTCAAAAAATCCTAGATCCGCCCCTGGACAGGTTTTCACTGTACTAGTGATTGAAGGATTAAGATACTACAGTGCGACTGTCATCTCCGGACAAACTCCAAAAATAGCAGTAAATTTTTCACCCTGTCCAATAATTTTATATTGTCATGATAGAGACTCAACAAAAAATAAATAAAAAAAAATATATAAGTGTAATATATATATATATATATATATATATATTTTTTTTTAAAGAAAGAAGAACCGGCCCAAGTTGGCACTCCCATCCACCACACTCTACTCTACGCTAAGAGACTCAACTGTACAAAAATACATGCTGTACATGTCATGGTAGCCATGAGCTAATTTAATAAACTTTGCTAACGTTTTGCAATTAATTTTTACAACACAAATACATGTATGGTCAACTCATCAATAGACATCCCTTATGATCATATCTTCCAAATCACTCCTGACTCTACCCATAGTAGTAGTAAGAAATATTTATGCACACTTACCCTCTAGAATTGATTCTTATCTGAACTCTTTTTTCCCAGAGCTATTAGATTGTAGAATTCTCTTCCTGATCATGTTGTAGAAACTGACAACACTTTCTTAAGTTTAGCTGCTAGCTAATCATGTACTTTATACTCGTTATTGAGGTCCTGTACATTACTTTATTATTATTATTATTATTATTTATTACAGGTAATTTATAAGGCTAAACAGCCTGTTACACCTGATCAACAGGTAAAAAAAGTACAAGTAGACTAATTACATACATTTATACATAGTGTTAGATGAATATTGGTCAATCAATTTCTTAAAATCATCAACTGATGCTGCACATGCTACTTCTTGGGGTAAATTATTCCATGGCTCAACAACTCTTCTTGTAAAAAAATATTTCCTGGCATCTGTTCTTGAAAAATATTTAAATAGCTTAAATGTATGACCTCTGGTATGGGTAATGGGTGAAAAAGTAAAAAAATCAGAATGGTCTATATCATACTTATCATGTAGCATATTGTAGACAGCAATCATGTCACCTCTATAACGTCTATAATGTAATGATGGCAAGTTAAGTACTTTCAATCGTTCCTCGTAGTCAAGATTTCTTATAGATTTGATCATTCTAGTTGCTTTCCGTTGGATTTTTTCTAATTTTTGGATGTCTGTTTTATAGTAAGGTCCCCAAACCAAGTTACCATATTCTAAAATAGGACGTACTATTGATTTGTATAAACATGTAAATGAATCTACAGAAATATCCGAAAAGGTCTGTTTAATAAGGCCAAGAAGTCTATTAGCCTTATTAACCACTGCCGAACACTGACTATGAAACTTGAGATTGCCATCAATCAACACCCCCAAATCCTTTTCCTCATTTACCTTAACAATGTCCATCCCATCCATCTTATAACAATATCTTGGATTAAACTGACCTATATGTAGTATTTTACATTTAGAAATGTTGAAAGGCAACTGCCACATTACTGACCATTCAATGCAAGCTTTAATATCATCTTGCAGGGAGGATATTGGGTTAGCACGACTAATGCTGGAATATATTTTTGTGTCATCTGCAAATAAAAGAACTTTATTCCTTAATAATGATGGCAGATCATTGATGAAAATTGCAAAGAAGAGAGGACCCAAGACTGATCCTTGAGGTATTCCACTTATTACATCACTCCAACCAGACATTGAACCATTCACAGAAACTCTTTGTCTGCGTCCTTTCAAAAAGTCTTGTATCCAATTAAACAGATCACCTCTAAAACCATATGCATAAATCTTCTTGAGCAACCTTTCATGAGGAACAGAGTCAAAAGCCTTCTTAAAGTCAAGGTACAAAACATCTACTGAATTACCACTGTCCAAAGTCTCTGTCCAATCATCAAGTGCACACAGTAACTGTGTCATACAAGACTTGCGAGGGAGGAATCCGTGTTGACATGGTGACATCAAATTGTTGTTAAACAAATGCTCTAACATTCCCTCACGAATAATAGATTCGAAAACTTTGGAAACAACAGATGTTAAACTTACAGGACGGTAATTACAGGGTGAAGATTTGTTTCCTTTCTTGAAAATTGGGATAATAGTTGCTACTTTCCAGTCTGGGGGTAGTCTACCCTCGCTTAATGACTTCTTAAAAATTATAGACAGAGGTATGCTTATTTCAGCAGCAGCTTCCTTCAACACTCTGGGGGGGAGCTCATCAGGTCCAGTAGCTTTGCTAGAATTTAAATCACACAACTTTTCTTTTACAATGCCTACATCAATTGATATGCCATCGAGACTAGTTACAAAGTCACGGTCTTGAAACTCTGGGATGTTATCCATGGATTCTCTGGTAAATGTGCTGGTAAAAAACTTGTTCAACATTTCCGCTTTACCTTCATCAGTTGCTGCTTCAGTATCATTAAGTGACTCATCAACCAGGGTAGGAATGGAGGGTTTAACTCTGACCTTAGAATTTACATATCGCCAAAAAGCTTTAGGGTTGGTCTTCACTTCCTTAGCAATTCTCATCTCGAACTTAGATCTCAAGTCACGTGTAAGGCGTCTAAGCGAATTTCTTACTTCAGTAAACCTAAGATGATCCAAATGATTGCCAGTTCTACGGAACCTTTTCCATAATGTTTCCTTCTTATGTTTAAGATCAATTACTTTATGATTAGTATATGGTAATTTTCTACATTGGGGTTTATGGTACCTTGGGATAGAGCATTCCATAGCAGACTTAAAACGTTGCATAAAAAAATTCCAAGACTGGCATACATTTAGATCCTGTAATTCCGTCAACCAGGCAGTTTCGTTAAGGAAGCTTTTAAGCTTCATATAATCCCCTTTGTTAAAATTGTAAGATAGTACATCACTGGACTGGTTGATAGTTATTGGAGAACATGAAAGAGAAATATTCAAACACAAATGATCACTCAACCCCAGCCCAGAAGAATATTTGATGGATTTCACTATGTTCTCTTCATTGGTAAGTACTAGGTCTAGTACATGGGGGGATGAACCTGGTCTGAAACGTGTTGGCTCATTAACATGCTGAAATAAAACACATTCTTGTACTGTATCATAGAATTCCTGCTCATACGAATTGCCAGAAAAATTATCATCACTCCAATTACACAATAATATTATAATAATGGTATAATTGTGTCTCAATCTCTGAGCATGCAACACGAAACAACAACCTCTGCAACAGCCGGCGGCCAAATATCCTCTGAACATGTCTGAAAGATCACAGCATGTTGTGGTGTGCTTATTTATTAGAAATTTAAAGGCGTTTATTTAAGGCAGAGATAATTACACGCCCTTTTATTATCTCTGGACTTACTGGCCATTTCTCTACCCTTCAATTCTTCACAAGAGCTCATACTACACTATGAGCAGTGGTGTGGCTCCTCCGCTTCAATTAGTCAATGCTTGAAGTAGACCGTGATACTCTAATAGAACAGTCAACCACTCTAATAGAACAGTTAAGTTTCTACAAGTGCTGTGCTTTTACCGTATAGCGGGAAATTTTCGAAAAAGAGTGCTTGATTGGAAATTCGAAAAAATATTTTCGAAACAATGTCTCTTTACCGCGCCACACCGTAGATAATTAATTCACGGAGGAAGCTAACAGTGGTTGCGTTGATCACATACGTACATAGCTAGAATTTGCTGTTTTAATTGTTCAGTACAGCTAGATAAACGTTCAATCTGGCTTTGATAGAATCTCGTCTAGCTATCCTAGGGTTTCCTTCGTAGATCGAACCATGTTGTTCTCGATGTTGTTCGAGCCATAGCTAAGTACATGGCGTTTTTCAGTCCATATAGATGCTTACTGATAATTATAGTCTTTCCTAGTAATTTCTGGTCTCTCGAGCTCTTATGGGCTTCAAGACTCGTGGTGTCATTCGTGCTTGCTCATATTCGCGCGCGCGTGAAGGCGTGGTCGTTTTACCGTAAATTTTCCACATACTTTCCGAGTTCGCTAAGTCAAAAATGTATTACGGCTAATGGAGAAAATGAACGTTTCCTTTAACTTTAGCAAGCAAGAGTTAGCCAGCCTTCAGAACAGAAAGTATGTTATAGAGAAAGGTTCGAGCTATAACATATCCAGCGTGTAAGGTGAAGGCTGAACGAGAAGGTGCTTTTCTCTCAATCTCGGGTTTTTGGATAGCGATAAAACTAGCTGAAATCATTCTTAGTAAGACTTTGCTACTACTTAGAATGATAGACTGGATGATTTTAACTCACCTTGTACCTTTGAAGAATCAAAAACCGTTTGTCAAACTATTTTTAAAATGGGTTGTTTGTTGACTTCTTGACCAACATTGTAATCATGCGTAAAACGGAAAGTCGCGTTTTCTCGCGTTACACAAGGGATACGCCCTAAATAGGCAACCCGTCTATAGCTATATCGCTAGCTACTTGTGTGTGGCCCACTGCCTAGCTATAATACATTAAGCCTATAGCTAACTGATCAGAAAGCTATGTATACGTGCACTCGCAAAAATCATTTATATATACCTAGCTATACTTTCTTTGATTGTCACTTCAAAGCCGGGATGTACTATTTTCGAAAAAATATTTTCGAAAACACATAGTTATTTTCGAATTTTTCGAAAATTTACCCTTTTGAAAATTTCCCGCTATACGGTATATTGTAAAGTCCATAAGTAGCTAGTAACTTATTGTAACAACGCAGTGCAATGCTAGGCAGAAGTTGTAACTAAGCTGTAACTTTGATTGCTTTATTAGATTAGAGTATCTTGGCCGTTTTAATGCAGTGCGAGATGAAAAGTAATAAGGGTTTAATAGCTAAAATGGATGTTAGTTGACTGCAGTTGCATGCCACTAAATTACAGTTATATTGAAAACAGTGTTGTACTATGATAAATTGTCTACAGCATTACTCTGTCACTGTAATCTAAATTTATAAGGGGTTTCTGTCAAAACCATGGAAACACACCTAGATATTCTACTGTTTTCAACATTGAGAGTATGCTTATTCTAACAAAAAGGTTTGAAACCCCATCCAAAACAGTTTATAGCTGTAAAAAAGTGCACGTCCAAGTAAAGTAGAGTTAATTGCAACATAAAGTAGTGATATACCAGAGTGCAGCCATGTGTGAGGTATGCAAGTCATGAATATTAATCAGATAGTGTAATTATTAAAGTATTAATGAGAACAAAGTGATGCTGCTAGTTTTTAAGTCCTGTGAGTATCTTCACAAATTTGATTCTATAAAGCAAAGTGTATAGATCCTCTGATAGCAAAGAAATAGTTTGAGTTTGGCCACCTTTCCTGTATACGGCAATGCTATGAACAAGCAGGTTGGTAGGTATGATTAGAACCTGTGGTGATAACATTGTTGGCTATAAATTGGAATCTTGCATGCATTAATTGTGTACATGTATATACATACGAAATTTAGTCAGAAATTAGCATGCTGAAACTAGCTATGTATAAAATTGTGTGGCTGAGGTCCATGGTCATTCAAATTAAAGAATAGAGTAAAGATTTAGTTCAATACACAGCAGCTGGTGCCTTGTTTTCAATTAGCATACATAGTTTTCTATCTTGAGTATAATATTTATTATAACAGTATGGATGCATTATAGTGAGTTTCTTTACTAACGCAACCAAGTATGTTTTCATATCTATGCAAGAACAGTCAAGCTGTGATAAGTGTGCAACTTCCAAAAGGGCCAGGATTAAAAAAAAAGTTGTGAAATCAAAGGTGAAGGCCAAGAGATCACTACAGTGTTGCTAATGTCAAGCCAATTCGTGGCCGCCAGTTTTGATTTCACAACTTTTTCACCATGGCCCTTTTGGGGGACCACACCTTTTTAACAACTTTGCTGTTTTTCATATAGATATCCCTTTTTTTTGCAATTGTTTTCTTTTGGTGTAGGAAGAGAACTTTAAAAAAAAATTGAGCTACTTTTAATTTGTTATCATGTAAGGAAAAGCGGCCAAACTCATCAAACTATTTATTGCTATCAGTCTATCACAGAATCTATACACTTTGCTTTATTGAGAATCGAGTGGCATTGATGAAGATGCTCACAGGACATAAAAACTAGCAACATCGCTTCGTTCTCATAAATACTTTAACAATAATTGTACTATCTGATTAATATCAGTTCACAACTTGCATACCTCACACATCGCCGCACTTTGGTATATCACTACTTTTTGTCGCAGTTAATTCTGCTTTACTTGGATGCGCATTTTTTTTTACAGCTATAAGTTGTTTTTTTTTAATGTAGGGAAGCCATAAACTAGGTACTGTGAATCAACACCTTCGGCTGTCAGCAAAAAGAAATGGGAAACAAAGGAAAACAAATGTAAGTCCATGATGCGTGTACTGTACATACTGTGGTATGCCAAAAGGCACCTGACTGGCTGAAGTGACATTGAACAGTGAAAAAATCAAGCTCGAGCCTTAGGCCATACCAAATTAATCATATGTTTCACGGATTGTTTACCCTCTAGTAGTGACCCGGCGGGTCAAAGAATAAATAAAAATGTAGCTAAATTGTTTCAACTGCAGCTGACTAGTTTATAGCTATGACTCTCTATTATAGTATCTCGATCTTGACAGGTGCTAAAGCTAAGGCCATTCCAAGTGGTATTCCTGTTTCTGGTCCAGGGTGAGTGCAAAATTGGATGAGGGTGGGAGGGTTTTGCCATTATTTATCATACAAGCTATAAACATGGAAAACACCATATTTAGCATTCAAATCTTATTCAAACTACAAAGCCTCTGAGATTCTATATTATTATATTCATACATGTAGGTATAAAATGCCACATTGGCATAGTTTTACTGATTTATAAAAATATACAAAAACATTAAACAAACCTGCACAGCTTCTAACAGCAACTTCCTGTTTATGGGATGTGCATTAATAGAATCATGCATGCGCAATACCACTAATGTCCTGTCCAATAATTGATGCGGGTGGGGACTAGAAACAGGATTACCACTTGGAATGGCCTAAAGTTCTTCGGAATCTGAAATAAAGTGATGGACTCAATCTCCTTTCCCTTTACTGCTAGCTTGCACAATAGTAAACAGTCTACAGTCATATTAGCACTCTTTTAAGAGATCACGTGTTTTGCATTTATTTTTGGGTTTGACCTGCCACATCCATGAAACATTTGTCATGGCCTTAGCCATTATCAAGTTACGCTTGTCTGAAGACATTAGTCCATCCGTCAGTCAGTCAGAAAATTCCACTGAATAAAAAATTCTGTCGCAACCTCTCTAAAGTGTTTTTGAATGTTCTGGAGACACTTTTGCGTATCTAACCAATGCTGCCAAGGTGCTATGAAGCTATTGTGAAGCTGATTTCTGGTCAATTTTTTTGGGAAAAGGTTCTAATCTCCATAATCCCTAATATACTGTATTGTATGATAATGACTTATTGAAATACCATTAAGGGGTATACTGAAGGCTTCTTTCAATTATTACATGATGTTGAAAGGCTTTTACAACAATTACATAACACAGATCATTTGATGTATAGTGATGTCTATTAGTATATGCAACTCACAGCAAATTAGTGAATGTCTGTCCACTTTCATACCGGCATAGCTACATTGGCAATAATACTTCATTATAAACACAGACAAATGACCAAGTTTTGTCATCATTGTTTAAAGGTTTGTACAATAATAACATAATTAAAGCCAGTGCTAGCTTATGCAGTGTTACAAATAGATGCCTTTGATATGCTAATACATACACACATTGTCATGATCACACATAACTTAACTTCCAATTTTTGATTCTCCACCAAAGTGTTCAAATTAAAAATTTACAGATATATTCATAATGCTGCAAAAATGTTAGCGTTTACGCAAACTGTAAATTGTCTGGTGAGACTATGCAGTACCCATGAAGTTTGAAACTGATTTGGAAGCATAATATCTAAGGGCTACAAGCCCTAGATGTAGTTCCCTCCTTTTTCTTTATTCACCCCATACCTAATATTAATTGCTATCAGAACCCATGCAATATATTGTTGATAGAAAGCACAACAGCACAGTGTAATATGAACTATGCAGATTTACTTATTTGACTAGTAAACTAAAGCAGCAGCTATGGTTACTTCATAGAACTGATGAAAAGCCTTGCTCCATCTATTATTATTATTATTACGTTACAAACAGTAATGTACAGGTTATTTTATGTATTTACACTGATCATACCTGTACACACATCTACTAAAACAAAATCTATGTGTACCCACCTTCATGTAACACTCATATATACATACACCTCTTTATGCACACATGTTGCACAATTTAATCCATACAATACATTCCACACAACACAATATTCATTTTTCACAACATCAATCATGAAATGTTGTGCTAGTAGCTACCAGCTGTTGGTTGCAATTGGCTCTTAATTCCATGAACACTGGTATAGCTACTCGTAGCTATTTTGGCTGTTCCTAGCCTTTTCCACAAGCCTTAATCTTGTCATAGATAGTATATTTTACGTAGAATATACTATCTATGATGTTGTCTACTTAGCATAAAGTCCTGGAGACTCCAAAAAAAAAGCTACACATTAGCTACTAATTTTATGCAAAAAGTTTCAGTAGCCAGCTTCTTTGACTAGCAAAGTCCCAACTTTCATACTAATTTCCAACTTTGTAATTCGTTACCACCATTTGTTCCACCATTCAGGCATTCTTCACTGAACATAAAATTGTAGACGAATTTAGTGTTAGTTTCAGGAAAAAGGCACAGCCTGTGAATCCTGCTCAATTACATGCATACAAATCAATCATTATAAAAATAACGATAACCAGCCCAATGTTTATCTAAGAGAATCTTAAATGAAGTCAATGAATCAGCATTAACAATGTAATCAGGTAAACTATTCCAGTCATTAATTACCCTGTTCGAAAATGTGTAAGCCCTTGCAAACTTATTAAAACTCTCCTTATATAATTTGAAATTGTGACCTCTTGTAGAAGTGTGTAAGTAGTTGGCCGGAGAAGAAGAATGAACATCAACATAAAGTAGACCATGTAACATCTGATATACTAAAATCATGTCTCTTCCATTCCTTTTATAGTACAGGGATGGTAATCTGAGGTGTGATAAGCGCTCAGCATAGGGCAATTCCCTCAAAGCTTCGTCTCTTGATGTTCCACAAGATTGTCAATCACCTAGTAGAGCTTCCTATCCCCAGTTATATTGTACATTCTACAAGATGTTTACAAGGAAACCAGGATAAGTTCATCAAACCATCTGCTACTGTTGATGCATACAAATTTAGTTTTTATCCAAGATCAATTACCCTATGGAATCAACTACCAATCAATGATATTTTTTCCCTAAATGATTTTGATAGTGTTCTTCAATCAACACTGACACATTCAATGAAAAACAGTAATTAATAATCTAAAGACATTGTTTTTATACTCAAATTTGTGAGTTTTACAATCATAAATATATATATATATATAAAGAAGGTACGAATCTGGTGGCTCTCTTCTGTACTTTTTCTAACATTTTCTGATCTGTGATTAACATGGCCCCCAAACAGAATTTGCATATATATTCTAAATAGGATTTCCTGAAGAGTAGCTACCACTGCCGTGACAGCCATGGAGGAACCTCACACAGTCATATGCATCCCACAATTATATTATCGGAGCCGTAGATCACGTGATTATTAAAGCAACGAACAATGCCCGTATGATTTTAAGGTACTGGGCTTTGCAGTGTGAGGACTCTGATTTCCCTTTCCCCAAACCTCTGTTGTGATTGTGTTTGTAGTTTAATTGTAGAGTAGTTTGTATTGTAGCTGTATTTTGTGTTTTTTCCCATTATATTACTTTGTGTTTATAAAAAATAATAATAATAAAAATTATTAAAGCAACCCCGGTTCATATAATCGACCATTCCAAACAAAACGAAAAAAAAAAAAAAAAAAAAATTCCTAACGTTTTTGGCCCTCTCATATGGCTTTAAAAAGTCTATTTCGTTAGTATCACATGCCCCCCGCGCGCTCGGTTTAAATAATTGCACCGACTTGCCACTGCCTTAAAATATAGTTGCCTAGGTCGGGATTTGTTTGTAAAGCTAGTGGATCACCAGGATGGCGGTTTTAACAATATTAGTTGGCGTGTTTCTGATAGCCCATGGATTTCACAATTGTAATGGTTGCGCGCCGAGTTGCGGCAACACTCTGGTTGAAACCAACTTTGACCCTCCAACCAGGAAAACCATTGGAAGAGTTCTGGTTAGTAGCATTGAAGAAGCACGGTGGAGAGGAACTTGTCACAGTTTCTGCGTCACTAATGTAAGACTATTAGCTAGCCACTCGCTACCACTATACATAACTAGCTATATAGCTATGGCAGGAAAAACGTAGTCTAGCCAGCTACTTAGCTAGTTCCCATCCACAATAAACTGAAAATTGCTCGTTACACCAGGGCATGTAGCTAGGCGGTCATTATTCATTATTTATTCATTATTGAAGAATAGTGGTCTGAATAAATTAAATAAAGGCCTATATATCTGCCATGCTTTTTTGCCATGCTCGGAGTTTATTGGAAATGTCTTCTACTGGATTTGCTTTGTAGCTATAATAAGAAACGCTTCTCTCTCTCTCTCTTTTTGCAACTTTTTGATATGGTACACACTAAATTTGATATATGTAGCAGTACATGGAATTATATACAAAAACAATGTTAATGTATAAAGTTAGTGCATCTTCATAAGAAAAGAGTGTTTATATGGCCTTTCAACAGATTTAATATTTAAATTGTTGTATGATGATTGCATAATTCATTCAGCAGGAAGGGAACCAGAACATAGAATTAACTTTTCGTGTCCTTATCATGCAAATTTAACACGACAGCATGTATAGTTTAGTTAGTTAATAGCACTATTAGTTCTTAGTCTATGTCTGTGTGGTTGATATAGTTAAATTACTACAATGCTGCCATTTCTATACTTCCTGTTCTATAGGTTGATATTAACATTGACATTGAGGTTAGTAATCATTACTATGTACTTGTGTATTATGTGTGCACTGATCTGTAGTACTGCAATGTTATTTATGATTCGCTATACACAGTACATTCATTGTAAAGCATTATAGTCATTGTGTTAAACCAGGGGAAGTGGAGAAGACCAAATAGTAAGTGTACCAACTTTGGCAATGAAAATTACACCAACAGTGGAGTTTGAAGCATACAACAGAAATGGGAGACATTATGGATGGTGTTTGGGAGGTCTGAGGACTGGGGACATGCATGCTCTCAGGAAATTCTTATAGTTTAGAAACTCTGAGATAGCAATTTAGATTTTTTTTTCACAGTATTCTTACCACTTTTATAACAAAAGATTGAGATACTCTAATAGAGCAGTCAAATGCTCTAATAGAACAGTCACATTTTGTAAATTAGTGGGACATGGCCCCACTGGCTCTTTTGTTTCTATGTACCATCGAACACATTGTGCTAGAAAACCTAGTGATTCTTCAGGAATCCAGTTTACAATTGCAATCATGGTAGCTCTATCCTCTGTGTATACTGAAAACCTACAATCAAGGATATTTCTTTACAATGTACACTGCGTCAACTTATACAAAACTTCTTATATAGAAAACTGCATAATTATAATGGATAGCTAATGGCTAACAATGGTCTTAAATTAAGCTTTAAGTATAGGCACACAGCCAAACTGATAATCTCATGTGGCAATAAACATATGGAACTAATGGTGACATTAAGTATGAGCGCTTGTATTATGTGGTATTTCATATTGTTGAATAAAATTAATGTATATCTGTTGGTAACTAATATTAAGGGTGTTGTGAAAGCTTGCAATATAAGTTGACATTGTTGGTTTAGCTGCACAGTTTTTACTATTTTAAGCTGTTTGGTGCACCCTTACTGTACTGTACTGTACACTTTAGGCTGTGCCCTTTATTGTATCAACTCTACAATCACCATTGGTAGTAATAATGTAGCAAATTATACTCAATCTTCATGATCTTGAATGCCTAAAATTGTATACATATACTATTAAAGAAAACTTTACATGACATTATTTATATACAATTAGAAAACCAATTCTCTGTTGTCTTGGCCTGCTGTACATCAGTTAAATGGCAAATGTGTCAGGAAAGCAGCCGTAAGTGTTTCTTCTGTGTGTATGTACAGATGTACATGATATTATGTTGCCATATAAATGGATAACAAAAATTTTTGCAGTTGATTGTCAGCAAGACTGCTTGACTTGCTGGTTGTATTATTATGATGTTTGCATTAACCATTAAATGTAGCTGTGTTTTCCTGCTAACCACAGTACTTAAAGTGCCTAGAAGGATGTGTATCAAGAGGATTTCATAGGACCACAGGTGCTCATTGCCAAGATGACTGCGTACGTGAGATGTATAGAATTAAGCAAAGTTTACATAATCAAAATTTAATCATTACAGAACACTAACTGTACTAACTGCTTTGATCTAGACATTTGCAAGATTGATGACTGCAATAATCTGAGATGTGGAATGGTAGAGTGACTAAACAGATTTCGCTATAGTACACAAACCTTTTATAGGTTGCTATTGTTTGCATATAGAAATGGGTTAGGTGTCAACAAACAACCCTAATATTGTAATATGCAAAGCAATTAATATTAACAAGTACATAATATTATAATGTATTTAATCCCATTATCTACAGAGTGTTGATGATTGTAGAACTGGTTGTCGTGGTGGAAAGTCTCTTAGAACTACTAATGGTAATGCATGTATCCTTTGTTTATATGGTACCCAAGGTGTGTGTTGTATTGTTTAGGTAAACTACCAGCTGCACCCTCTAATTCAAATATAAATATTTTATTCACTTCAACTGCTGGTACATTTCTACTGGATGTACAAGCCACTCAACCAAACAGCACCATCACATCATCATTGATACACTCATTTGTGGTCAGAATAGATGGCACAGTTAATGGAAATAGTATTACACAATACTGGTGGATGGTGAGCATTTCTTGTAGCAGCATAATAAGCTGCAGCTGGAGAAAAAAACTTTATCATGCTGTTTGAGTAAAGGTTGAATGTAGAAGGATTAAATCCTTATGCATCAGTTTGAGCACTGTACTTAACACACAGCAACATGGCTGGCAAGTCTTCCAGTACACAGATTTTCTGTTGAATCAGTTACTCTTTAACCTATTTTCAACAGTTTATATGAAAATTCATTTTATCCAGGCTGGTATTCAAGTCCTGTGTTTCATTTGTCAACCAGTACATAGTTAATAGCCTCGACGCATTCATGGACATTTGCCTAGATTGCATGCAAGTTGTCCGTGGATCCTGGTGGAGTTTTTCTGGATTCAAAGAGTTTCAGTGTTGAGATTATGACTCCTTCAGCTTCATTGTTGGTCTCTAGTGTAACAAGTCTTGTGATGCATCAGAAGCCATGTACAGTAGCCAAGAATGGCTACAACAATGCTATGGTTCTAGTAATGCCATCACCTTAAACAGTTACAAAACCTGAGTATCCAGAACAGTTTTATCCTACCATGTACAACTTTTTAACCATTACTGCTTTAAGGCTGTGACATGCACATGTACAACATAATATTATTTGTATGTGATTAATTTAATTAATAATACTCAATATTTGATTTAATAGAGAGATTTGGAAGTAACAGCACTTGACTTGAGAGAGTTCATTTGTGCAGAAGTTGACCTGTCATTTGCAGTAATCAATGAACATGGTGTATCAGGCTTTTCACCAAATAAAAGCTTTTGTATTGAAAGTGAGTTTAATATCCTAGTAGATGGAGGTACAATATGGTTAGTATTTACTTATGAATTTGACCGCATGATACATGTATATATAGTTTAAAAGTACAAGTTTGTTAATTCACAGGTTTTTCATTACTGCCACCACCAGCTGTTAGCGTAGTGTTCAAAGAAACAGATGTAAACCAGAAACCTACAACATGTGGATTATTTACTATGAAATTAAATTGGACCCAATCAACTGGTACATACTAATATATGCATACTATAGTGGCTGCATGCTGGCTGTTTGTAGAAGGAATGAAGTCACTTACACATACAAAGTGACTGGAGTATTGTATTATATACGTAAATAGTGTGCTTGGTAGCCATGGTGATTTTCTAAAAGCAATCACATTAAAAGTTTTTGTTTGCTAATTGTGTGTTGTGATTACCAATAAAGTATTCAGCAATGTATAGAAGTAATATCCTGATAGTGAAGGTTTCTTGGGGTTCCAGTATTGTTCATTAATTCATATATAATTAGGCACACACAAAGTCTGTAAAAGTAAAAGTGAAACATAAAATGTACATTCATGATCAATGGATAAAACTATGCATATTATATGCTGTACAACTTTGTATCGATATATATGTAGAGTATATTCAATCATTGATTATACTTATTTTATGGATAGGTCTACCTCTATCAGAAATCCAGTACAGGGTTAATGTCATTGGAAAAACATGTCAAAATAGTTTTGAGATGGTTGTCACTTCTGTAAGCAATTTGTTGGTCATATCATGATAATAGCTATAGCATTGTTTCTTATTAGAATACATCAAGGATATCAGTACCAGGATATACATCAGGCTGTGCTTTATCTGTTATGGTACAGTATTATAGCTAAGTGAATGTGGTAAAAGAAAAAATACGTTATTGTGAATTGCACTACTGGTGCATTTTAAGTAAACTGATGTGAATTTTTCACACTAGATATCATTTTATTCTCTTAATTCTTCAGGTGTCTACTTTGTTTCGTGGCAGTGAAAGTAATCCAAACATTTCAAGCATCATAGTAGAAAGTAAGGTAGATTACTCTTTTGCAACAATTAAACTCAGTGGCACATCTTGGTGGCTTTCTGTGGTCTCAACAGAAAACCCTGTTAATATTTAACCCCTTTTTAAATGTTTGGCTCAGTCATATTAGCTTTACTATTACTGTGCTAACAATTTATCATAGCAAACAACTATTATTATACCACTGTTTTCAGTAACATATATGCATTAATTGCAATTAACTAACAACAGTTTAGTTATTAAACCCTGCCAACACTTTAACCTCCATCTTCTATTGCACTAACAATAAGCAAGCAAGATACTCTTATAGAACAATCAAGTAATTACTCCTAATAGAGCAATCAAAGCTACAGAACCCCTTTTAAAAATCTCCAGATCTGCCTCTGTATTGCTTGATGTATTTTATTTTTTTCAAATAGATGCTCCAGATAATCTCTTAGTTGATCATACTCTAGAACAAGACAAGTATACTGGTCACTTCAATTTTACACTCTACTGGTCTCTTCGGAGTCATGATCCATTACTGCTCATGGTTATAGCGTTTTTCAGAATTGGCTTGCTGGGTGATTTTCCAGCACGTCCCAAATTAGAAACCATAGATGCATCACAGAATAAGGCAAGTTTTTGATGTATTTTGTAGATTAAGATGTTCTCAATACCAAACCCCACAATTATTTTATGGAAGTCATTGTAAACTTCTGCATGTGTCAGTGTCATGAGTTAAAAAGGGAAGATATATTTAGCATATCAAGACAATAGTGTGTCGTGCGGCCCAAGAAGCCGGCGCGCCACACCGTGAGTATATTAACAGGAAGAAAAAAAACGCAATTTTCACACCTATGTAGCTCTGTGATTCCTTATCCGATTAGAACCAAATTTGCTAGAGACGTGCCGCCCAGTTAGGGGAGTCTACATACCGAATTTGAAGAAAATCGCTCCAGCCATTTCCGAGATACGAGCGAACAAAATTTCGTTTTAATTTCTTCGTTTTTTTCTTCTTCATCTTCATTTCGCACACTTCGCAAAATTCGCCATAAAACACGAATGCGTGCTCGGATTGGGCTGAAATTTGGCACACTTAAAGGGCTCATTAAGGCGGATCTTCGTACCAACTTTGGTAGGAATCCGATGAACATTCACGGAGTTATGACCGATTATTTGCGTAAAATAAGGTCGAAGGTCTGTCACGCCTACAGGGTAAACCCCTTGGAGGAATCAGTTGAAAATTGATATGTAGATGGAGCAACCATCGTAGGAGTGCCTTTTTGTGGTTTGAAAGGAATCGGGATAAAGACCATGGAGATATGACACAAAACCCAACCTGTGTCAAAATTACGCGATCGATTTTTATGAATAAAAAAACTATTAATTTTCGTGTCTACCAGGCAAACCGCTTAGAGCAACGAGCTGAAAATCAGTATGTAGCTGGAATAATCATCATAGAAAGTTCTTGCAGTAGTACAGAAGAATCGCATTACAAATCACTTAGTTATGATTCGAAAGGCAACTACGTGCAGCAAATGCGAGATCGAGATACTCTAATAGAACAGTCACCCTAATAAAGCATTCAGCTGCATGTATAATTTACTCAGTTATATTACATTGCAAGTCATTCTGTAGGGAATTCAGCTACAAACAAGTCACCCTGTAGTCAGATCAGCTAGAAGAAGGTACCTAATAGAGAGTTCAGCTACAAAGAAGCCATCATGTAGAGAGTTTAGCTCAAATAAATCACCCTGTAGAGAATTCAGCTACAAACAAATTGTCCTGTAGAGAGATCAGCTAGAAGAAGTTACCTTGTAGAGAGTTCAGTTACAAAGAAACAATCATGCAAAGAGTTTAGCTGCAAACAAATCACCCAGTAGAAAGTTCCGCTATGAACAGATCACACTGTAGAGAGTTCAGTTAGAAACAAGTCATCCTGTAGAGAGATCAGCTAGAAGAAGTTACCTTGTAGAGAGTTCAGTTATGAAGAAACAATCATGCAAAGAGTTTAGCTGCAAACAAATCACCCAGTAGAAAGTTCCGCTATGAACAGATCACACTGTAGAGAGTTCAGTTAGAAACAAGTCATCCTGTGGATAGATCAGCTAGAAGAAGTCACTTTGTAGAGAGTTCAGCTACAAAGAAACCACCATGTAAGAGAGTTCAGCTGCAAACAAATCACCTGTAGAGAGTTCAGCTAGGAACAAGTCACCCTGTACAGAGATCAGCTAGAAACAAGTCATCCTGTAGAGAGTTCAGCTAGAAGAAGTTACATTGTAGAGAGTTCAGTTACAAAGAAACTACCATGTAGAGAGTTCAGCTGCAAACAAATTGCCCTGTAGAGAATTCAGCTACAAACAAATCACCCTGTAGAAAGATCAGCTAGAAGAAGTTACATTGTAGAGAGTTCAGCTACAAACAAATCACCCTGTAGAGAGTTCAGCTAGAAACAAGTCACCCTGTAGAGAGATCAGCTAGAAACAAGTCACCCGTAGAGAGTTCAGCTAGAAGAAGTTACATTGTAGAGAGTTCAGCTACAAAGAAACTACCATGTAGAGAGTTCAGCAGCAAACAAATTGCCCTGTAGAGAATTCAGCTACAGACAAATCACCTTTTAGAAAGATCAGCTAGAAGAAGTTACCTTGTAGAGAGTTTAGCAACAAACAAATCACCCTGTAGAGGGTTCAGCTACAAACAAGTCACCCATAGAGAGTTCAGCTAGAAGAAGTTACATTGTAGAGAGTTCAGCTACAAAGAAACTACCATGTAGAGAGTTTAGCAGCAAACAAATTGCCCTGTAGAGAATTCAGCTACAGACAAATCATCTTGTAGAAAGATCAGCTAGAAGAAGTTACCTTGTAGAGAGTTCAGCTACAAACAAATCACCCTGTAGAGAGTTCAGCTAGAAGAAGTTACAATATAGAGAGTTCAGTTACAAAGAAACTACCATGTAGAGAGTTCAGCTGCAAACAAATCGCCCTATAGAGAATTCAGCTACAAACAAATCACCCTGTAGAGAGTTCAGCTAGAAACAAGTTACACTGTAGAGAGATCAGCTAGAAACAAGTCACCCTGTAGAGAGTTCAGCTAGAAGAAGTCACATTGTAGAGAGTTCAGCTACAAAGAAACTACCATGTAGAGAGTTCAGCTGCAAACAAATTGCCCTGTAGAGAATTCAGCTACAGACAAATCACCTTGTAGAAAGATCAGCTAGAAGAAGTCACCTTGTAGAGAGTTCAGCTACAAACAAATCACCCTGTAGAGAGTTAAGCTAGAAGAAGTTACATTGTAGAGAGTTCAGTTACAAAGAAACTACCATGTAGAGAGTTCAGCTGCAAACAAATCGCCCTATAGAGAATTCAGCTACAAACAAATCACCCTGTAGAGAGTTCAGCTAGAAACAAGTTACACTGTAGAGAGATCAGCTAGAAACAAGTCACCCTGTAGAGAGTTCAGCTAGAAGAAGTCACATTGTAGAGAGTTCAGCTACAAAGAAACTACCATGTAGAGAGTTCAGCTGCAAACAAATTGCCCTGTAGAGAATTCAGCTACAGACAAATCACCTTGTAGAAAGATCAGCTAGAAGAAGTCACCTTGTAGAGAGTTCAGCTACAAACAAATCACCCTGTAGAGAGTTAAGCTAGAAGAAGTTACATTGTAGAGAGTTCAGTTACAAAGAAACTACCATGTAGAGAGTTCAGCTGCAAACAAATCGCCCTATAGAGAATTCAGCTACAAACAAATCACCCTGTAGAAAGATCAACTAGAAGAAGTTACCTTGTAGAGAGCTCAGCTACAAACAAATCACCCTGTAGAGAGTTCAGCTAGAAACAAGTCACCCTGTACAGAGATCAGCTAGAAACAAGTCACCCGTAGAGAGTTCAGCTAGAAGAAGTTACATTGTAGAGAGTTCAGCTACAAAGAAACTACCATGTAGAGAGTTCAGCAGCAAACAAATTGCCCTGTAGAGAATTCAGCTACAGACAAATCACCTTGTAGAAAGATCAGCTAGAAGAAGTTACCTTGTAGAGAGTTCAGCTACAAACAAATCACCCTGTAGGGGGTTCAGCTAGAAACAAGTCACCCTGTAGAGAGTTCAGCTAGAAGAAGTTACATTGTAGAGAGATCAGCTAGAAACAAGTCACCCTGTAGAGAGTTCAGCTAGAAGAAGTTACATTGTAGAGAGTTCAGCTAAAAAGAAACTACCATGTACAGAGTTCAACTGCAAACAAATTCTCCTGTAGAGAATTCAGCTACAAACAAATCACCCTGTAGAAAGATCAGATAGAAGAAGTTACCTTGTAGAGAGTTCAGCTACAAACAAATCACCCTGTAGAGAGTTCAGCTAGAAACAAGTCACCCTGTAGAGAGTTCAGCTAGAAGAAATTACATTGTAGAGAGTTCAACTACAAAGAGACTACCATGTAGAGAGTTCAGCTGCAAACAAACAAATTGCCCTGTAGAGACAAACAAATCACCCTGTAGAAATATCAGCTAGAAGAAGTTACCTTGTAGAGAGTTCAGCTACAAACAAATCACCCTGTAGAGGGTTCAACTACAAACAAGTCACCCTGTAGAGAGTTCAGCTAGAAGAAGTTACATTGTAGAGAGTTCAGCTACAAACAAATCACCCTGTAAAGAGTTCAGCTAGAAACAAGTTACACTGTAGAGAGATCAGCTAGAAACAAGTCACCCTGTAGAGAGTTCAGCTAGAAGAAGTTACATTGTAGAGAGTTCAGCTAGAAACAAGTCACCCTGTAGAGAGTTCAGCTAGAAGAAGTTACATTGTAGAGAGTTCAACTACAAAGAGACTACCATGTAGAGAGTTCAGCTGCAAACAACAAATTGCCCTGTAGAGACAAACAAATCACCCTGTAGAAAGATCAGCTAGAAGAAGTTACCTTGTAGAGAGTTCAGCTACAAACAAATCACCCTGTAGAGGGTTCAACTACAAACAAGTCACCCTGTAGAGAGTTCAGCTAGAAGAAGTTACATTGTAGAGAGTTCAGCTACAAACAAATCACCCTGTAAAGAGTTCAGCTAGAAACAAGTTACACTGTAGAGAGATCAGCTAGAAACAAGTCACCCTGTAGAGAGTTCAGCTAGAAGAAGTCACATTGTAGAGAGTTCAGCTACAAAGAAACTACCATGTAGAGAGTTCAGCTGCAAACAAATTGCCCTGTAGAGAATTCAGCTACAAACAAATCACCCTGTAGAAAGATCAGCTAGAAGAAGTCACCTTGTAGAGAGTTCAGCTACAAACAAATCACCCTGTAGAGAGTTCAGCTACAAACAAGTCATCCGGTAGAGAGATCAGCTAGAAGGACCACCTTGCAGAGAGGTTAGCTACAAAGAAATCACCCTGCTTCATCTTTTCTTCTTCCTGTAGTAAAGAAAAAATGACAGGTTAAAAAGCCCTAAAGCCGGCCATAGGCCAGCTTTATGGCCGGCTTTGGGGTATACAAATACAAAAAGAAGTGAAATCTAATCCAAAACAGCCAAGCTGTAAAAAAACAGTGCGGCCCTGAGAAAGGCTATGGTGAAAAAAGATGTGAAATCCAAGGTGGCGGCCAAGAAATGGCTGTGATGGTAGGTTAATGGTAAAAATTTTAATAACAACAATTCAGTGAATTTGGTGCCGCTTGGTCTTGGCACAAAATTCACCTGAATTGTCGTTATTAAAATTTTTACCATTAACCTACCATCACAGCCATTTCTTGGCCGCCACCTTGGATTTCACATCTTTTTTCACCATAGCCTTTCTCAGGGCTGCACTGTTTTTTTTTACAGCTTGGCTGTTTTGGATTAGATTTAATAAACAGTACTGCAAATAATTTTAATCAAAATGATAATGTTTTACATACTGTATTGATCAAAACATGTGCATATTATTACTATTAGTGTGCCACACTGCCCAAGAAGGCAGAAAACCACAGCATTAATATTGTGTCATTAACAGCAACTGCAGTGAAAGTCCCTGAAGTCCATAGCTATACTAAAACAAGACCTCCATAATATCATGAAGTTCTTGGTAAACTTGTGCGGTTCATTTAATCATTGAGACCATACCATTTAAATGTTTGCAGTTTGAATCCTAGTTTCGGAGGGAATTTTCCTTTCTTTGGCCCATTTTCTGTTTCATCTTATTAACTAGCTTAAGTTTGTCTTATAGTCTCTAGTATCTGTTTATTAGGATAGGTAATTCAAAAGCTGCAGCACAAGTTGTTGTAGAACTTTAGTGTTGGACACTGTAAAGAGTAACAATAAACAATTTCTGAGGTAGCTACAGCTTTCATTGCTGTTTTTTTTCCTTTCGTACCTTCCACCTTCATTTTACAGTTTACACTTTACTACATAAAACATAAATGCAAAAATCACTTGCCTTTAAATTAGGCATGCTAAAGGGAGTCCAAGCTAGGACAAGTTTCAATACCAATTGGTGCAAATTTTACAGACATTCACTGATACATTCACAGATCAAACAATTAATTTGCTTACAAAGCAAACTGCCATGGGAATAAGTTCAATTTGTTTGCAAAATTTCTAATAATCTTAACTTAAAATCAATAAACCATGCAGAGTTACATTTAAAACATGCAATCTGTTTACTCTAATAGTAAAATCACAATATTCAGTGAATCACAGAAACAGAAAATACCAAAATGCAACATACATGAGCTGTTTTACACAGCTTTATTGCGCCTGTAGAAATATTTTTAATAAAACAAGTAAAAGTAAACCCTTATATGGTAGGTCAATTTAGACTTGTAATTAAATCTGATAACTATACTAATGTAACCAAGCTGTAACTAAGTTGTAACCAAGCTGTAAATTTACTCTGAAGCATGATAACTATAGCTTGGTCTTTTTATTTAGCCCTTTATAAGTGTTACTGAGTGGGGTTCTTGAATATAACAATGGCTGCAAAGAAGTTTGAATTCATCCTTTATGTCTGTTTCTTTAGTTTGATTACAGTAAGACTTTTCTATTAACACCACTGCAGGATGGAGGAGAAATCAGCTTTCAATATTTGGTAATGATCTTTGCATGCATGCTTATCTTGTTAATACACTGTCATAAATCATAATGTACTGTATAATTGTGACCAGGTCTGACAAAACCAGCTTATAGCCTTTCCAGTTATCAACCTTCAATAACTCATAACTTTATAAGTATTAATTTTTATATATGGGTCTGTGCCAGACCAACATGCTATGCAACAGCTTTTTCCTGTCACAGTTTTAACTTTTTTAAGGTGCTACCTTATTCATAAGAAATTTTATGAGTTGTCAAGTCACATAAATTGGAAAGACTATAAGGCTGGTTTTGTTAGACCTGGTCATGTACATATTATCACGATACACTGTCATAAAGTGTTACTATGCCTAAACTAGAATATGTTTGCAATGGCTGCTGATACTGTAGCATAAATTAAAAACAGCCTCTCTGTACAAGCTTTTGCACAGTAACATGTACATAGTGATAATGGAAGGGTGGATGGGAATATACAGTTGTTCCACACTGGATCCATCATTACTAAAATATTAATACTGGCTGGTTTACTGTTGAATGACTAGTAGAAGGAGTACAGGAGCATCCTTCCTATTATATCTTTCTTCAGTTTATAAGTGACTAACTTTAAGATACTCCAAATGCAGTCAATAGCTCTAATAGTACAGTCAGTACAATGCTATTTGTTTGGTAGTTTGTTCTCACTATATATAATCTACTCCAATTAGATCCTAAGATGTAGTAACAATTTTCAAATATCATACTGTAATTTAACACTATACCTTTGATATTAGCAGTGCAAAAGTTGTGGACTTTGTGTGAAACTTTCTATACCAATTGTACTCCTAATTATATTTATAATGTGTCATTTACTTTTTGATATATGACAAATTATGCTTTCAAAGTTAGCTTGGTTATTGGAGCAATTATGATTCCCACTATAATCCTCTGCTACACTGGTTGGTCTACTTTCTGTGCTTGCATCTCTGGAGCCTTATATAAATCTACGAATAATGGTGATCTTGCCATTATGCTATCCTAAGACCCTCTAGCTCTGTTGGAACAACTTGCAGCAGCGGCTACATGCATACTTTTTGCAAGTGTTTGCAATGGATAGAGAATTTCTACTAGTAGGCTTAGTATTGGAACCTTAACTTGGATTTCCCTCCATTTTTTTTTGTTTCAGAAACTATATGTACCTATGTTAAACATAAATACAAAATTGGAAAACGTGCCAAAATTTCAGGTGATATACTTATACTCTGCTATAACAAGTCAGTGCAAAGCTGTATTTGTGGTAATCATTTGTCACAGGTTAAGCCACTGCAAAGCTATGATTGACTAAACACTTTAAATCACCATACTAATACCTATATGGTACATATTGTGCAATGTGCGAATGCAAAATGTAGTATATACTTGTATTATCATACA
Organism: Dysidea avara; assembly: GCF_963678975.1. Taxonomy (NCBI): domain Eukaryota; kingdom Metazoa; phylum Porifera; class Demospongiae; order Dictyoceratida; family Dysideidae; genus Dysidea; species Dysidea avara. The sequence continues at coordinate 10,732,655 of NC_089274.1, forward strand.
GGCACAACTATGCATGCACACACATTATGTACAGTAATATAATAGCTTAACATTGTCTCTTACTACGTAGATTACTGTTTCAAGAGTAACAGGTTTTAATTGCAGAGGACAACTCATAATTCCTTCTTCTCCTACAATATCTTATAAAGGTGTGTTAAGTGTTAAATCTACAATTATAAAATATTTTGTGCATGTAATAGTATAATATCCTTCATGCATAACTAAATGCTTTACTCACTATAGAAAAAATTATAACCCGGTTATGCATTATGTATTGTCAGGTACCCCTCCTTCTGCTGCTGCTGATGTTGAAGTTTTGAATGGGACAGTTGACTTTGCGACAAGTAGCTTACTTCTGGACATCACTTGGAAGCCACCATATCCATATGGAAAGTTAGTTGCTTACAAATTAATCTTAACAGCCGAGTTCGACAATGAAAACAAAACCTTTAATCAAACACTTGCAAGTAGATTTTTCCCTGTAAGTTTCATTTGTTTGCTTAGTAATACATCTGATGTCTTTCAATGATATATTTGTACTGGTGTAGCCAAATATTTCACTCATCAGTTTAAATGTAACAATTTCACCCAATATTGAGGTTTATTTCTTACAGGTGAGAAAATATGCAGTATGTAATCATAAATAATTTTACAAATTGTGATACATTAGTTATATTCAGATAATATATTTGGCACATCCCAACCTGCAATTCTGCAATTCAAAGTGCAAGGTACATACATATATTGGTGAATTATTTTACTCTTGCATTGAAGACTATTTACCTGATAATACAACTGTACCACCACTGACTCCTGCTGAAACACCTGTTCAATCAGAAGCCAACACCACACCTACTTTTGCGTATTACATTATTGGTATTGGTTGTGCATTGTTGATAATAGTTCTAGTGTTTGTGGTCTACTGCTGTGTGCGCACTTGTTACTTGAAATGGAGTGAAGCAAATGTAACATTTCCTACAGCCAAAAATCCCTTGTATTCTGTAAGTTATAAAGCATAACCCATGTCATATACTCATGCCATATATGTACATGCAATGTGTCCATTATCAGATGCCAAATGCAAACTGAGTTTTTTCGAAATAAAGTTGCATTCATTTTGTTGCTGGATATTCTAGGAAACTGCTAGAGACATATCACTGCAACTACAACTTGTAGAATGTCATTCCATCACTGCTGATGCTTGGGAGATCAGTCCCGATCACATACTGCTAGGAAAGGAACTTGGTAGTGGATTCTTTGGAGAAGTTTACAGGTGTACCATACAAGGTCCCATAATTACGCCATACACTGAACGAAATCAGCTGTCAAAATCAATAGCATTACCAGCTGCGGTCAAAATATTAAAAGGTTACTCTTTTCATACATGATTCAACACCATATTGTAAATATACATTATAGAGAATGCTATTGAGAAGATACGATCAGATTTCATAAAAGAGATTGAATTGATGAAAAGGGCAGGAGAACAGTACAACAGCCATGTGGTGTCCATGATATGTTGTACTATAAATGAAGAGCCTAATGCTCTTGTGTTAGAGTATGTTGAGCATGGAGATCTGCTACAGTACTTGCAAAAGAACAAAGTGTTTGTGAGTAGTACTCAATACTGCATAATTACCAGCTATAGTTATGTTATGTAATTTGTGCATGCAGGTTATGAAGAATAAAATAAAAGAAGAACCGAGTGATATGAACAAGGCAATTCCCTACTTGGTGAGTCTTTTCAGTGCTATACACACTACACACTGTATCATGTTGTTTCCCATAGGAACCAAGTGATCAATATTCACACTTAGCTCCAAGGGAGATGTCCAGTCCTTATGATCACTTGAGGAAAGTGTTAAGTGATAATGACTCTGCAATAGAGGATCTCTACCCTGATCTGAAGCAGTTACTACCTGTTGATATGGTGACATTTGCATATCAGATTGCTGATGGAATGGTTAGTTAGGGGCACACTAATACATGCTGGATCACATCACTATAGGAATATCTGACCAGTCTCGGCATCCTACACAGAGATCTTGCCTGTCGCAATGTATTGGTTGCTGCTGACAAGGTTCTCAAAATTTCTGATTTTGGTTTGGCTAGACAGCTAAATGACAACCTGGTATACTACCGAAGTCAAGGGGGAAAGTTACCGATTCGCTGGATGGCTCCAGAAGCTATAAGGGATCGTGTCTTTAACACATACACTGACATGTATGTACTGTAAGCAACTGTGCTGATGTGTGTGAAGCCAAATTGTTAAAATATCAGCCCTACAATGTATCACCCACCAGACCTGTAAATGTACTTGGGTATCAGGGCATAGGCCGGGGGGATTTCCAACAGGGGTATATACAGAGTTACTTAATTGCTGTTGTTGTTTCCTTGAGCAACGACCAGCATTCACATTGTTCTAGCTGTTGAAATAGGGCCTGGATGTCAAGTTAAAGACATCCTTTTACTTCAGCTGAGCCCTCAAAACGTTTAATAATTCATGGATGGAATTAAACAAACTTGGCTCATTTCTAGTACTGCTTGATCCACCAGAAATACTGCAAATGTTTCCATTCAAATGTCTGACACATTATTTATAACCAATCAGTCTTTCCTATGGGGAAGCTATGAAAGTGCATAGTTTGTTACAACTTTTTCCTGAACTTGTAAAGAAGCCAAACTTCAAATGTTTACTCTTAACACCTTTATTGGTACCAGTAATCATCTGGTTTACTGAATACTATTTGACAGAAAATCCACTTTTCTTTTTATTAAACTGTTTTCTCAGGGCTCAGCTCAACTTGTACATACCTTAAGGCGACTAAATTTAACAATACACTAAATTTAGTGATTTTGTATATTGGAAAAATTAGTGCATACAAAATTTAGTGATTTTATGACTTTGTGAATTGATGTAATGAATTAAGCATAATTTTGCAGGTTTAGCGTATACTAAATTTAGCGAAAAAACCAAAATCACTAAAATTTCTAAATTTAGTATATCGCTAAATTTAGTCACCTTAAGGTACTATTGATCTCTTTCTCACAAACTGATTACATTATTTGTCTGTCATTTTGTGAGTTTTTTATATATACACGATCAAAAAGAAATAAATTACTTTCCTGTGAGACACACATGGTATAGTGGCCTCCTGTGATGCACTATAGCCATGAGAATTTGCCTTGACTGGCACCTGAGTGGTGAATAGATGAACCTAGACCGGACTGTGTACATAACAATGAAAGATGTAATTTATTGCAACGCAATAAATTGAAGTTAACATGCCTTGGTGTGGGAGTAGAATGGATACAGTGCAAATCTATGTACCATACCATAGTAAATGAAGCCCGGCAGCATCCTTTAGTGATAAACTAGCCTTTCGAGTAAAGTAATTAAATTCAGCAACACAGAATCCTTGAGTTGACTGTAAGGTCCATTAGAGAGGCCTTGTATATTAGTAGTGCTAGCACCACAAACTGAAATCAACACTTGTTCAGGTAAAGGTTGAACCAAGCTTGTAGGATACATGAAACATAATGATGTCATAATGATTCATTGTAATAAACTGGTTTGACAGGTTTGAGATCACGAGATCATGCCATAGTGCATGGCGTGTTGGCGGACAGAAAAACTTTTTCCCTCCCTCCCTCCCACCCTAAACCATGCATTAAGTATTATGTGCCAGTGCATATGTTTTTGTATGCGCTTTGTACGGGGGTCCACATAATGTATACATATATATGTATATAAAATAATAATAAAATAAAAAATTGAACCTTTGCGTGCATAACTTAGTTACATTGTTTGCTTGGTTGTGCATCCAATTACTGATATTGAACTTAGATACACATATATAGTTAAACGGCAACTGAGGACCAAGGGCGGGTGTTGAAGTGCTAATTATCTGTGCATGGCCAAACCAAACCAATTATGCTAAATTTAACTTATATGATTATTCATTGGTTGCTGCTATCACGTTGTGTTGCTATGCATATATGGTGCGTTGCTGCAATCTTGTACTAATTGGAACACATATTTGCTTTGTGGTCAACTGTAAATCCAGTTATGCCATACCCACAATGCTTGTCTGCGTGGCTTGTGCAAAAGTTATTACACCCTACTCCAACAATATCCTCAGTTGCCCTTTCCCCAAAGTACTTGTGTATAGATATCTGTATGGGTGTTATTTGTGTTTTGTGCTGTTATGTATATTTATAGCAATGGTGCAATGTTATGTGGTAGATTGTTTGTTTGTTTGTTTGGTGTTGTTGCATACACTTTATGGCTTTGTGGAAAATGTTATTGTGATTAGAGCTAGGAAAAAGTAGGAAATAGAGCTAGGTGCGGTGAATGGGTGGTGTGTATAGCTAGGAAAACATCATACAGTCGTGTCTATTTTGAATGCACACATACTAAATACATGGTAAGTGGTGATTGCACCCCGGGAATGTGCACTACTCGAATATGCCTAGTGCACACTGTCCCGGGGTGTTTCCACACCAATCAGCATGTTAAGCATAAATAAAAGTTTAAATTGTATTATATATACATAGTTTACAACACTAAACTCACCAATGTGATGGAGTGTAATAGAGCAATTGTATACTATGATATGAGCAATGGTATACTATGTATATGTACTATATCCATACATGTGTACTAATGTACGTGTATACATTAATTTATTCAATATTCACAGTCTGCACTTGTACTTATACAAAGAAACTGATATAGGTAAATTAAGTGTTTCTTTTATGTGGATGCTATGTTTAGATGGAGCTATGGAGTGACACTGTGGGAGATCTGCACGCTTGGTAAGAATTAGTGGAAACTAAACTTTATACTTTATATGTATGTTTATTGTATCCGGTACATCAGCTATGTGGTTTTCTCATTATAGGTGGTTTCCCTTACCCGCTACTTTCAAATCGTGATGTACTGGAAGCTCTTCTTGATGGTCAAAGACTTGAGAAGCCTCCAAGTTGTAGTGAAGATATGTAAGTGTATGTTAAGTATGTATTTCTCGGTGTTAATGCATTTCATGATCAGGTATGACATCATGCTTGACTGTTGGAAAGCTGATCCAGAATTACGTCCATCATTTTCCTTTTTGAAAGGAAAGACAGAAGAGATGATTCAAAATGCCAACCAGGATTATCCATACCTAGATTTCAAGTTAAATGATTACTTGCCCTACTGCAATCTCCGGTTAACAAATGAAGCTGGTAGCACTGAGAATATTCTTGATGACTTGGTACCAGAGAATGAAGAGGATGAAATGAAATATAAAGATGAAAATTCAGAAAAAAGTGAAAAAGAAAAACAAGACATATAGCCAGCTAGTTATCCAGTTATGTAAACTTTTCTTGAGCATAAAATGAAAATTAACACCTCCCCTAGTTAGTTTAGCTATATGCACATGGTATTATATATATATACCCATACTGACATTTGCCAAAACACCCTACCTTACAGTCCTGTTTCATTACCACAATCAATATCTACATGTGGTAAAAGGGAGTAGGCAATTATGTCCTATGGCTTCTGTGAACAAGTTATGTTTTTATATGTGGAACTGTAAAATCAATACAGACACTGTTCTGAATAACACATGTTGTAATTTAGACATTGAACTTCTGTTTAGTGCAAATTTGAGTGAAATCCTCCAAAGCATGTACAAATTATTGTAATTTTTACACTTAAACTGATTCGTCTCCTACAGCTAATTGTGAAACTCCCTTTGTAATAATATTTTCTTTAAAAGTATGGAAACAGATTTTAAGATACGTATGCCTACTATGTTTTCAGAAAACTAAGATTATTGTTTTTCATAGAAAATTTATATTTGAGCAAACAATTCAACAGATGATTATTGCTTCCATACTTTTGTTACAAATATATACTTAGGTAGAAAATGACAGAGTTTAAGAAGCATAAATTAAAAATGAGAAACTAGATCCAAGTCAGTACTTATATAACTGGAGATGAAGGTTTTTAAGTACCACATACACATCATAGTAATGTTGGCTATTGCTTTATCAGCATACCACAAAATATACATTGATTGTCATAAGGTATTGATTTACATGCAGGATCATCAATGTAGCTTTGGGGAGATTCTAGTGGACCGTACACAAATTTGTAAACAGCATAAATAAAGAAAGGTCCCTTGTCATTATCATGATGGCCAACAATTTGTTAAGGAGCTTCGGTAAACAGAAATGTACTGTAAGATTCATTTTTATCAGTGACAGGGGTAGTATTGCTCCTAAAGTTTAACAGTATGTGTGAAGTAGTCTTCAGCACCATCATAGCATATCCATGGAAAGTATCAGTGCATCCCTATTTTTGCATTCCAACATCCCAGTTGCCTAAAGAGTGAGTAAAACAGCCACCTACCATAGTAGTTTGGTGCCAAATGGATGTCCAAACGTGCCTTGCTAATCCCATGTGATAAACAAGGATAGCAACAAGCAGATATTGTTGGAGAACATATACGTTGGACATAATTGTTGTAATCAAATCCCTTCATTGGCAAACTTGTCAGTGGTCAGTGTTTTTAAAAATATCAGATCCTCTGTAGCTGGTATTGTTCCATCCCAGATCATCAATGATGAGCATCAGTATGTGAGGCTTAGCAGTATCATTGTGTTGGATTAAGAAAAGCAAGATATTAGCAGACCGGCAATTATTAATTATTCTATTAAGGGGACACAGTACTAAGTCCTATGGCTTCATATACAAAAATGGTGGTTTTCATAGATCTCTGTTTGTTTTGCATGCATCACTGTAGTATCAGAAATGAGCTTATTAGATGACACAATAATTGCCACAGGCAATGATGGGCAAACAGCAAAAGGTAGCAGTAGTTGTCCTTTAAGAGGTAACAACAATACTGTATTTGAAGAAGGTGTTCGTGGTACAGGATTTGTATGGGGCTCCAAGTTACCAAAACTGAACTATGATAATCATCAATTAATTCATGTAACTGACTGGCTACCAACAATAGTAGAAGGTATTGCAGGATTAGAGGTTGAAATAAACAAATGAAATTAGATTACAATATGTAGTCGGCTATCATACATTTAAGAAACAACCATACACCTTGTAAAGAACTCAAATCTAGATCCTCGAGGTAAAAAATTTATTGCTCAAGCAGCTATCCAGTGGACATATTACAGGTCAACCTAATTTTAGTTTAAGATCAGTAACAGTAGGGGTTGACTGTGCTGATGTCTGGATTCAATTAATAGAACCTCCTCCATATGGTATATACTCTATCCCTCACATATTACAGAGGAGAAGAATAATGTTGCAGATCAACATTGCTGTCCAGTGGTATACCGTAGCCAGGGAAGTTCGACTGAGGCACGGTTATTGCTAATTGAAGATTTTTCCAAAAAAAAAAACATCCTGATATAGTTAAACATTTGAAGGAGAGAATAAGCACTATACAGTTTGACACACATTGATTGAACAATTACATACTTTTCTTGATCACAAGTCTAATCCTGCTAACTTTGGTGGAGTCTAGCTAGATCCCCTGGTTGGACTGATTTTCATTGTTATATATATATATATATAGTATGTAAGTGTAGCTAGCTATCCAAAGTAACTTCCTTGTTTTCTGTCTTCAAACAGTCTCTAAAATAAAATGGTGGGTGGTAGTTATTATCATGGACGAAAACCTTCAGCAAAAGGCTAAACAAATCCATGAATTAAACAGACAACCAAATCCAAAGCTAGCTGAATCTTCTCCCATGGCAACTTTCTAGCTGCTTGGAATCTTCTGATACCGGCCCACTGTACACTTTCAAAATAAGATGTCAATTACAAGCGTACAATGTAATTTATTGTATCACAATTAATTGAAGTTAACATGCTACTTAGAGTGTATACATACTTGCATATAGTTATTATAATATGCACAGTGGCATTAGATTGGTTATCAAGGTATGCAGCTCATAATTAGCTTAACAATTTTTGGATCACATGATGTTCCAGCAGCCAGACTCTATGGCCAGCTGTAGTGCTTATAAACTTTTTTTTTCCTTATGAGGTTATAAAAATTTGATTATTATGCTTGATTTTAAGAGTAAAAACATGTTTTATCAGATGAATTTAAATCAATTATGAGAGAAAAAATAATTTCCATTATTGGAGTATATAGCATCATTATAAAATACATTAGCAATATTAGATGCAAAATATCCACTCAGTTTAATATTGCTACAGTAACCTAGAGTATAGCTTTAGTGACAAAATTAATGTTGAAATAAATGGCTTTAGTTAGTGAAGTGAGACTTAACCTTCCATCTGGTGGATTTATAATATAATTGGTAGCCCTAATTTTCTTCATTAACACTAGGTATTGTAGTCTTTTGATCACGTTGACCACATCTAAGAGTCTAAGAGTGATTCAAATTCATTTCTTGTACAAAATATCCTAATGACAAAGTGCTTGCAAAAGTCTGTACCTAAATATGTGACCAGATTTGTGATAAGGCCCTTTTTCCACACATTTTAGATGCCAGCAAGCAAAATGATGTAACACTTGACTCCTTATACTGATTAACTTGCTCATAGTTTCAAAATTCAGCCAGATACCTTAATGGAAAGTTTCAGACAATTATATGCAATGATAAACAAATTATAAAGCTTTGAAGTTCAAAAAATGGGTAAAATTTTGTGTGTGAAAAAGGCACCTTTTCACAAATCCGTTTATGGGCCTTGCTTGTTTCATGATAGAATAGTAACCTGCATAAACAATCAGACAATAAAACAAACATATCCTATATATCACTAACCACACAGAAGGTGATTTATTACCAGGTGCACTATAGTTCACATGACTGGTAATAGTTACATTACATGCTGGAGCGATGTTGTTTTGACCAACATAATCTCATATGCTCAAAGAACGCAATGATTAGCCTAAAATTTCATGACCTTTTTCCCTAAAGAGGATTTTAGAGGAGGTTTGGATATGTTATTCTACATTTAATGATACTAGTACCATTATTTCTGGGTGTGGTAATTTTTTTTTACCTTCAACATTCAGGCTATTGTGGAAATGTCAGCATTAGGACAAAGTACATAGCTAGGTAATAAGGGTGGTGTGTAAAGCTAGGCAAATGTACTATACATGGGTATATATATGAGCACATATAGCTACAGTGTTTAATGGAGTCCTGAGCAAATAGTGGCATCATTTTGCCCCTGGAGTGGCTTCAATGAATCTCTTCAAGAAACTATTCCTCCATCAGTCTCGCCATCAGTAACTCCCTACCAACCTGATGTCATCAATTCTAATACAAAAACACTCATGATCAAATGATATTCTAGAGTTTACATGCCCTCTTGGCTCTGAGCACTATCCTTTTTTGAGTCTATCACTAGATATTAGCTACAGCTGTTGGAAGAGCTGAGCTGTTTGAACATTTCTCATTGTGTTAGAAATTGTGCAGGGTTTCATTAACATTTTATATGCCAGCACCATTATTTCTGATGTCAGAAGCCTGTTGGATGAGATGGCTAGATCCTCAAGATTCTCAGAGCTCTTCAATCTCCACATCACACATTTCTTCTTTGGTGGTAGGAAAATAACTTCTTTGGTAGGAAAATACTTTTGATCAATACAGCTATATTACTTTATAATAGATAAATCAGTGGGAGACAAACATATTATATGTAGCTCTGTGATTTATAACTAGTGTACCCGAAATTTACGATAAATGTAATTAGTTGCTGGGTATAGCTAATGCTAGCGGTACTGAAGGGAATTATGCATTGCAGGCACTAGCTCACGTGAGCCAATCATTTCATTAGTAACACTTGTACGGTACACTTAGCAGCGATAAATAACCAGTCACTGACAATGGAATCAGACAGAGTTGAGAATGGATTTTTCACGTTTATTATTCACAGTACTGGTTGGTATATTTTTGGCGCACGGCATACAGCTATCTCATGGTTGTGCGCCCAGTTGCGATGCCAGAAGTGCAGGTGGTAGTAGTGGTTCCGGCGATAACAGTTTAGTGGTGCCAACTGCCGACCCCAAAACTATTCAAAGAGTGATGGTCAGTAGTGTAGAAGAGGCCAGAGTGAGAGGAGCTTGTCACAGCATCTGCATCACTACCGTAAGACTTAGCTAGTTACGTATAGGTAGCTAGCTATCAATGATTGTTGAAAAATAGGTAGACTGCTTGTCATGCACAGATACAGCAACACGTGCCAGTTGTTAATTAAGCACTGAAAAGATATCCTTGTACCACATAATGGTGTAGCCATAGAAGTTCTGTTGAGCTAGTCTATGTATGCAACACACGAATAGCTTATAGCAATAACCTAGTTATGTTCATGTTGAATCATAACACGTTTATATTATGTCAGATGCTTATTTTCTAGCTAGGATGCAATAGCTCACAAATTGCCTATGTAAAAATTAATTCTATGTTGTGTTTGCATTATTGTATTATTATTTTTATTGTTTCCTCTTTAGAGTAACGTTCAATATGAAGTAAGTTGAATACAATTAATACGTATGCATGCGTAATTAATGTAGGATATGCATACTTGTACACACATGACATAATTCATAGTATGCATTGCTTATGGAATTTGGACACTTAACACACTGAAGCAGTGTATATAATTTTAGGATGGCGCCCTGGAAAAATCAGATGTCTGATAACATTTTATTCAAATTCAAAGTGATTGAAATGCACTATAACTCAGTGTATTAATTGATTTTGTACTGTTAATGATACATAATCTATACTACCATTGTGTATAGAATACAACCTCCTTGCCATTGTGGCCTGCTGTACGTGAACTGAGTCAGTCAAGATGTTCTAGGATATCATTTGTAAGTGTTATTTAGGTCAGAATTATTTAGATGGATAACTGTGCACATGTTTTAATAGTATCTACAGTGTCTTGATGGGTGTGTGTCCAGAGGATTTCATCATGCAGGTAGTTCAATTTCAACTGCACAGTGTCAAGATGATTGTGTAAGTCATAATGTTTGCCTAGTTATGTAGTTGTAAAATTATTCCACAGACTCAAAGTTGCAATTCTACTTGTTTTAATCTGGGAACATGCAACATTGGTGGTGAATGCAGTTTAGGATGTGTAAGTTTTCAATAGCTGTATGCACAAGTCCCAGTGTGTGAGTGCACTATCTACAGTATCACCCAAACCCAAGAGGTCATAAGTGGTACTAATTTCCTGAGATATAGCTAAGTAATATTCCAGCGTGAATCATAGAATTTGTAGCCATGTTAGGCTGATTTCTAGCATCATAAATGCATGAACAAAGTGTGATACAGTATAGGTAACAGCTAAAAGTTACTGAGCATAAACTATCTGAACTATCCTGTCACCCTGTAATTGTACAACACGCGCATGGCTATTTTCCCTCCCACACTTTGGATGATAATTTGATAATTTACTAGGTGAATGCATAGCATTGAAGGGGCAAGCCTACCACCTGGTCTTATTGCATGTTTGCTTACAATGATAGTGATGACTTATTCAGAACTGACAGTTTATAGATATTCTACAATGTACATATTCTCAACTGCAGAGTTTGGCACAAAATTATTATGTGAGAGACAATATAACTATGTGAGAGACAACATATCAAAGCACACAGGAGCATGGCATACAAATATTGTGTAACTGTTACATACCATTTGGTATCTCACAAAATAAAAGTTGACAGACCAGAGTTGTATGTATACTATTGCATCATTATGTGTATACATGTAAGTGCTAGATATTATCACTAAGGTGGTTTGTATGGTTAGCACTTAGATGACATAGCGGTTGTGATGATTGCAATTAGGTGGGATATTGGTTATGATTCTTTGTCTACATGATACTACTTTTTATCCCTTATAAGGAGATAAATGTATAGTACATTCAAGTAAGCAAACAAGCAATGTAAATCCATCACGACTATTGTCATATGATGGGGCTTGCTATCCCTGTGCTCTAATGACTACCCATGCACATGTTTGACCTTCCTACACACTGGTATATAACTAAGTAAATGCATAGCATTGAAGGGGCAAACTTGTAGTGAAACAGAATGGAAGTGATATATGTGGCCCATAGGACACTAAACAGGAACAAAAAAGAGCTCATGACACAACAGACATACCTAGTGACACACAATAGATTGTGAACACATCAAATTTATATCAACACACAAGAGGGTGACATTAGAGCTGTGAAACTGGACAGAATATCACAACCAGTTGCTGAGAAGACCATAACTGTTGGTTATCCAGTTGACTAAATTGTCTAAAGCAAATGTTATCTTATACCCAGTATTTAGGATACTTGCGCCTTGAAATTTATAGTATAGTTTGTCAAATTGTCTATATGGTGGCCAAAGTACGCAATAGGCACCATGTATATACTACATGCACGACATCATAATGTTCAGGAATGATGAAAAAACACATTGTTGATTGGAAATGTTAGACATTGGTTATTTTGTTATGCAGAAAAATAACTGATATCTCAATTTATAAAAAATAACTGGTCGGTTAACTGGTTTATCCGGTAAAGTTTCACAGCTCTACATAACCATTTCATACCAGTCAGTATATCTCACAAAATCAAGGCATAAGTTACATATATGTACCCCTAATACGTAGGTAATAGTATATAAGTGTTAATGGTTGGTTTACATGGTTTGTATGGAGCCAATTAACTATAAGCACTTATTGGTTGTAATGTTTAGTCTACATGTTGATAGCCTTTAAGGAAGATGAGCATATTGTACATTCAAGCAACATGAATCCATCACTGTTATCCTCATATAGTGGGGCTTGCTAAGGCTCGCCCCAATATGCAATCACACTTAATGTAATGGGCAATTTGAAACTCATTCATGTAACTCTATTATACAGAATGGTGGTGGGTGTAGAGTTGGTTGTCGTGAAGGAAGAAGTCTTGATGTTTCTGTTGGTGAGGCAGTCTTTGTTTATGTAGTCACTTTACAAATTAGGTGTGCTCTAATAATGTTTAGACCAACAAGCAGCTGCACCCTCAAACTCAGACATAAATCTTTCACTTACTTCAACTGCTGGTTCATTTCTACTGGACACACAAGCCACTCAACCAAACAACACCATCACATTATCATCAGTACACTCATTTGTGGTCAGGATAGATGGCACAGTTGATGGTGATAATATCACTAACTATTGGTGGATGGTGAGTCACATCTTCCTGCCAGTAAACATTTGTATAGCATCTGTATAATATTTACTGTGGCTTCTTATCTTCCACATGCCATAACCTTCCAAGTTCTAACCTCAACATTAATTATTTTCATGTTTGGTTGAGCTTATCAAGAGCCCATAAGCAGAGCCCATTACAGTGCTTATGGTCTCCTGAACTTATATATTGATTATGCTGTGTTACAAGTAAGGCTGAAATGAATAGTACGAACATTCGTTATTTGTTCATTAAGAAATATTCGTATTCGTTAAGAAATATTCGTTATTCGTTAAATATTCGTTAATTGGATAATGCACACATTTAACTTTGAAAACATTTTGACAACTGAAAACTGTCATTTTAAAATATAATTTTTCATCTTAATAATACATGTAAAGGACTTTTCTTTTTTAACATTTAAAGTTTTAGTAGTAATCAAAGTGATTTTGTCCCTTTCAAGCACCTAATTATACAGAAAATTCTTAAAGAATAATTCATTAATTCGTTCGTTAATTTGAAGAATGTTCGAATACCAAAAATTTAATATTCGTTTCACCCCTAGTTACAAGAGCTTAATCTATAGCTGCACCTCAAGTGTATCAGTGTGACACATACATTGTGATGTGATTTGTATCACTACATGTATGACCAAATAAGGTAAAATTTGTGTGAGGAAGAGAGTTGTTTCATGATCTAATTATCAGTTAGTCCCTTGTATATAAGAAATTATTGGGTTGTATAGGAAGTGAGTTATTCATTATCAAATTATCTGTTCTGTCCCTTGTATACATGGAAAATGTTTGGGCAAGAAATTATTACTAGTGACTGTTATAATATTCAAATCTTCTCTTCGACTATTGTAGTGTGCCAATGCTTGTCACTTTTTGCATATGTGTTTTATACAACATCTAGAGAGATTTTGAAGTAACAGAACTTGATTTGAGCGAATTCATTTGCAAGGAAATTGAGTTGTCATTTGCAGTTATCAACCAACATGGTGTCTCGGAGTTTTCGCCAATAAAAAGAATCTGTGTAGACGGTAAACAGATATTAACATTGCCATTGACAGACCAACTTAACATTGTTCCTGTGTAGGTTCTACTTTAGCACCACCTTCAAATATAGAAATTACGTTTGAAGAAAAGGTTGTGGGTAATTTAATTGATCGTGGATTTTTCACAGTCAACATAAGCTGGACCCATTCAACTGGTATGTTCAAGATACATGTCATCACTATAGTGTCTGCTGGTGATGTGATAGTCTATTATGATTACAGAATCCTTACGCAGTACTGTTTAATTGTGACTATGTCTTGGTTACTGCATGTGTAAGTGATGGAGTGGCTTCTTTGCTTTAATATTACATAGTATATATATATATATTATATTTCTAGTATTGGCTTTTGGAAGGATAGGTGTGTTCCCATTATTAGATGGCTTCAAATGCAGTCCCTGAAACACTAAAAAGGATAATTGTTATAGGCCATTGTTGTAGTCTTTTTAGTTGGGTTAGTGACATTTAAGCTTCTTTTAGTAATGTCTGGCTTCATCATGATAGTTGTTTCTATTAAATCATGTGATGAATATGTTTGTAGTTGATGGGTATAAATATTGTACTTTACTGATATCATTTGTGCTACACACACATCCTGACTATGAGTGGATTCATGCCACTGTTGTTGTGACCACTTATGCCACCATCTGTATTGATGACTACATGTTGTTGTTACAGATTTGTCATCGTCAGAGGTTCAATATAGGGTCAAAATTGTTGGAAGTTGCAAGGATTATGAGATAATTGTACCTTCTGTATGTTAACATATCACGTAGTTGATACAGTGTTTAACAGTTGCTAATTTTGTAGAACATAACTAGTGTTTCAGATTCAGGATATACCCCATTCTGTGATCTAACTATCATGGTAAGATAAGTTATACCACTCCTGGTTATACACAGCCATTGATATGATCAGTGATAGTATACGTATTTCATGTACATCATAGGTATCCACTCTGTTTCGTAATGGTGAGAGCAATCCTAACACAACAGATATTACTTTACGATGTAAGTTGTAGCGTATACTTCAGTTATAATCATGGTATGATGGTCAATAAAACTATTAGATGTACTTTACATTATTATCTATCATAGATGTATACTATTAGCATACACATTTCTTTCTATACATAAGCATTTCTCTGCTCATATATATATATATATGTACCACTCTGCGTGGGCAGTTCAAAGGCACCGCCAGTGCCATAATTTGTATATTGCACTGCTGCAGACCGCAGCGAGTGCATTATAACTTATAACGCACTGGTTGCGGTTTTGTAGACCACAACGAGTGCATTATACGTTATAATGCACCAACCGCAGTGCAATATACAGATATTGCACTGGCTGCGGTTTTGTGCAGCATAGCACAAGTGCCGGTGGCGAAGAACACTACGACACCTCACCTAATAGGTGGAAAGACGCTTCACAGATCACTCGAATTCTTTTATAGCCTGACATGTAAAGGTCGATTGTGGGCCATAACGTCACCAATACGTATAATGTTTACAAGCAGCCAATGGCGATCGAAAAAGCCAACGCGGGTGGCCACAACTCTAGTCTACATATATACAAACGTACTTATACACCTTACTAGTCTGGTGCCATCTTAGCTCAGATTAAAGTGTAGTTCACTTCAACAATGACTCAATAAAACAAATATATTCTAAATAATACTAACCTTTACGTTCGATTGTGGTAACCAGTTTTGTCATGCCAACAGATTCGAGTTTAGCCAGTGTGAATAGTAAGAATTAGACTAGTATTGTTTATTAGTTAAGTTTTGTTTACTTAAATCGTCTATTTAGCTGCTTTTTTTCGCTCGAGAGAATCACTATGGCGATTAGTCTGGTGCTTAGTCTATATGGCACGCTGGCATGCTGAGCACTACATGATGAGAGTCGAACAGCGAATGCAGGTTAGTGATATAACCCATAGCGTACTAGCTTTCAATATCTCAGGTGGCTGCAGTACTGCAGGGGGAACGTCATCGCAACGTCCGGCTTGGTTACCCACAATCGATGTTAGAAACCTGGCCTTTATAAGTGTTACAGCTGTCTTGTGAGATTCTCCCCACCTTTTAGGTGAGTGGTACATAACAGTTATACAACGCGCACTTGTGCTCTGCCTTTATAAACGCACTTGCCTTCGGGCCTAACGGCCCTCAGGCTCGTGCGTTTATATCAGGCAGAGCACTCGTGGCCGTTGTATAACTATATAATATATATATATAGAAAATACTTGTACAAAAATTGTACAAAAGGTGTAAAGAAAGCTTTGAATTAGCTGCTGCAGTGCTGCTCCCCTTCAGTCTGCAAGTCCATCAGTCTATGAGTCCAGTCCACAGAATAGATTAGGCCACTACAGTGTAATAGGATACTTGTATTGGTTCTTTAAAATTGAGGAAGAACAAAGGTGTACACTTCCTTAGCTACAAGGAAAAATTTATGGAGATCAAGATGCTCAACAGAACAATACAATTCAAAATGGGTAATGTTAAGACTGAGTGATTTCAGTTGTAGTGTTTTTTCATTTCAATCACAAAACCTGGATAAGTGTTTCGATCACTACAATACTTTACCAGCAGTAAATACAGTTTATATTGTCCATGAAGTCATGAATCTCAGTAAAAGTTTAAGTATTTTAACATTCAAATCTGTGAGTGGCTGAAGGATGCACCCCCAGACCTTTGCACTTATTACTCACTACCAAACTTTCTTGGAAAAATCCCACAACACCGTATTTAAAGAGGGGATCAGAGTGAAAGAGGAAGTGGTAAAGCTCACTCCTAATATTGCTGAAGGAAGCTAACTATATAGTAATCTATGGCCTAGGGTCATGCCCCCCCACCCATAAAAAAGCATTGCATATACAATACTTTTAGTTTTGAAGTTTTGAAAGATTTTTGAGGCTAGTCAATGTTACTCTGATGCACTTGAGCATCACCGAAATCATTGATATCAAACTTATAGTAATACTAAAAGAATGCTTCCTTTATACATTGTACCTTATAATATGGCTGCTTGGTACACACATGTAATAAATTTGTACTCGTGCACATCTCAATGCTGTGATACGTACTAATTAATTTAAACTCTGATCCTTGCTCATAAATAAAAAAAAGACTTTTCATTGACATCGAACTATCTTTGCAAGGAGAAAGAAAGTATTTAGTTTAATCATGAGTGCAATGCTAGGTTCTAATTACAGTATTACATGTATAACATTGTTCACCTTGTGTATCATACAGATCCTGAAGAAATTCTATTGCTTAGTCAAACACAAATACAAGACAAATACACTGGAGACTACAACATTACTCTCTACTTATCACTACAGAGACATGACCCACTATTGCTAGCCTCTCTAATATCTTATACAGTAATAAGTATTCCCTTTGGAATACTGCCATCAAATGAAGTGAAAATAGTAGACAATGTGGTAAGTAACTAAGTCTTTGTACATAGCACATGCACTGTATCAGTAAAATGTATTGTCGGTACAATGTATTATATATTAATAGTGGCATGCGCTTTGTAGTTTCTTGGCTGTGCGACTCACTACCGTGAATCTTGATGGTGCAATTCTATATACAAATAACAACTTCTTTCACCAGTGCTTTTATAGTGAAGAGTCTTAAAGAAAGACTTGCACTGCTATATTTTAATAGAATATTTTAGAAAACAATTATGTACCACAATCAATGTGCTTATAGGGTTGTTCTGTATTGTCTACAGCTTCATTTTCTGTAACTTTACCTTAGAATGTTATGCCAGTATACTGGGCCAATCATACTTGTACTGACACTGTTGCAAGAAGCATGTTAATGTTGCTTCATGTGTACAATGGTTTATGAGTTCTTGTTATGAACTGCTTAGCTAACACACAATACTGTAGTGCACTATAGCTATAAACAGTGTGACAACACAATAAATGCTATTCTAGATTCTTTGCAGGTATTATAAACATAATATGTATGCAAACAGTTCAACTACAGCATAAGTGTTCTCCTCACACCTCCAAAGGATGGAGAAGAATTATCATTCAACTATTTGGTACCTCATAATTATTTTTCTTAATCACATTGTTGAATCGATCCTTCCATAGATAAGTGTACGACAAATAACTGCTCTATTGTACAGAGGTTCAGTTCGTGGTCCCCGCTCAGCTCTTAGAGGATCTATTAGAGGTGTGTTGTAGATAATAATCTACTACATAATAGCAACTAGCTATGAAGCAACAATAATGTTTTACTCAATTGTAGAGTAACAAGTATAAGGAAAAATTAGGAATTTTTAGTCAACTAGGGATCATAGGTAGGGAAACAAGGGAGGCCACCTCACCTGCAAATATAATAGTGAACATTTAATCCTTACTTACGATCCATAATTGACCTTAAAATTTCAGATTTTTCCAATACTTGTTTGTCTACTTTTTTTGTAACCACATTGTTATGACTGGTGAACCCGGTGGGCAAGCAGGCAGGCAGGGCAGGTAAACAGACAGTTAGTTACTCAGTAAACAATTCCATTGAATAAATGATTGTAGCTAAACATTTAGGGTTGTACTGAAGGCACTTTTGCAACTATTGCACATACCATGCAGGACGTCCTCCATCCACAATTGAAGGGGCAGAGATATTGAATGGGACAGTTGATTTAGTATCAAATCGTATACTACTGGATATCATTTGGGAGTCACCGGATCCATTTGGAGAACTGAAACATTATGAAATAGTATTATTATCAGCTGAATTTGACAATCCGAATGCAACCGTCAATCGCACATTTGCAAGCAGATCCTTATCAGTAAGTATATTTACAGTGTTCAAAGTTTTTCCATAATCAGTGATGTCTTTTCTTTTGCACTATAGGCCAATCAGACATTTTATACTTTGGACTCTACAATTTCACGGGAGATTGAAAGATATTTACTACAAGTGAGGATTCTACTGGTATTCATGCATGTGTGCTAGAGACAAAATTTTAGATAAAATCAGAAAATGAAATTGGATTGTCACAACCTGCACTCATAAGGTTTAATTTATCAGGTAATGTCATTTCGTGAGTTCATACTACTTGTTAACATCGCATATTTTCTGCAGACTACATTCCAGACAATGAGACTTTTCCGACACCTACTCCAACAAATAAACCGGTTAAAAAAGAGGACAAAACTACACCCACCTATGCTTATTACATCATTGGTATTGGTGGTGCATTGTTGATAATAGTGCTAGTGTTGGTGATCTGCTGTTGTGCCTACACCTGTTATGTAAAATGGACTAATAGAATTGTACTACCTCCATCTATAAAAGATCCTTGGGGACCTCTATATTATGTAAGATATAAAATTTACCATGCTTAAAATTTTATGTAACAATTCATCCCAGGATAATAGTGGAAAAGAGGTTGAGATAAGCTTGGCTGAACGACCGTCTATCATAGCTGACACTTGGGAAATTAGTCCTGATCACATATTATTAGGAAAGGCACTTGGCAGTGGATTCTTTGGGGAAGTTTACAGGTGCACCATACAAGGTCCCATCAGTACACCATACACTGAACGAAACCAGTTATCAAAATGGATAGCATTGCCAGCTGCTGTCAAGATATTAAAAGGTAACATCTAATATACTTTACCACTGATCATTTTATATATGCACAGATACTGCTACTGAAAAAACGAGATCAGATTTCGTAAAGGAGATTGAGTTGATGAAAAGAGCAGGAATGAAATACAACAGTCATGTAGTATCCATGATTTGCTGTACTGTTAATGAAGAACCTAATGCTCTTGTGCTGGAATATGTTGACCATGGTGACTTGTTACAATACTTGCAAAAGAACAAAGTTTTTGTAAGTTGGTGATGTGCTTGTCCTTTGCACATATATAGTCAATTAGTGGCTGTGTGATTATAAAACACCTCAGAACCAAGCAAGTACTTTGGTTAGATACTTTTGTCCAGTTAACTCTGAAGTTAGCATGAAAGTTTGGCAGGGAAACTTGGTAATTGAGTAATGATTTACCAAAACTGATATTCTCAGAATTCTTCCATCTATTAGTTTTATGACTGTGGAAGTTTACCTATACAAAATGTAGCAAATTGATGAACTATATTTGGCACTGTTGTACAGATCCATAATGTATGTACATTTCTACTGTAATTGTATATAGTGAATTGTTTCAAGCACTAGTATAGCAATATCCACACACATACTTTATTTGTTCACAAGTTACATTTGCTACTTCAGGTTGTAAAGAATAAGATGACAGAAGATTCAGTTGATTCCAACAAAGCACTCCCTTACTTGGTAAACTTCATGTGCTGTACAGTGTAATCCTTAGGCTATAACAATTCATGGATATGGCCGGTCAGTGTTTTGGCAAACTTGAAAATAAATGTAAATCATGTGATCTCTTAAAAAGAGTGCTAATATATCTGTAGACTCTTGCATAAATATTGTGTCAGTAGTAGTAATTATTAATGTAAGACCATACTAATTAATCATGTTTCATAGACTATTTCCCTCTAGTAGTGATGTAGTAGGTTGAAAACTAAATAATATCATTTCAACTGCAGCTGATTGTTTTATTCACTGCTCTATTAGAGGATCTCAATCTTGACAGGTGCACGGGATAAAAGGATGCAGGTTGCATTGAATAGCATGTAAAACAAAATAAAGTGAATAAGCTCCCTTTTGAGACTAGGGATACAGTACATAATTAAGTATGTGTAAGAATCAGAAGCAATTATAAGCCTTAACAGTAAGAAAATCTATAATTTGCAAGAAATTCAGTCTAATATTATAGTCAGAAATTCTAAAACAGTAGTTATGTTAGTTATGCTACTCTAATAAAGCATCCAGAGTCACAAATATGAGATGAAATACTTTAATATAGCAACCAACTAAAGAGAATAAGTTTATTTAAAGTTGAAACATCAATTTAAATGGTGTGATACAGCAATAAATGGATACTATTAGCTAAAAATGGCGACAGTAATGGGCATTTCTAAAAAGCATAATTGGTGATTTTTTGAAAGCACACTCAGCTATATGAACATTATAGCCTCGTACCTAGGAATCCTTGAAGGGTCCTCATAGGGAGGGGGTTTCCAAGAGTTTCAGGAAACCCCTGTAAAATTTAGACTCCTGAGTTTACAACAGGAACATTTAGTAACATTTGTTATAATTATCTTGGAGACATTTTAATTGGTGAATGCTCTATTAGAGTATTTCACTGCAAAGTAACTGTTCTATTATAGAGTATCGATCTAAGGAGCTATGTACAATGCATCATTTGAGTACTCTAATGCAGTTTGCAGATTCCACTGACTGCTCTATTAGGGAGTATCAATCTATTTTCATGGAATTAAGTTCCATAGTTTGAAACATCCACCTAATATGCCAGCATTATGCTGGCATAGCACTCCAACCTATTATGCTTTTATTATGCTGATATATTTGATGCAGGCCTACCTAGACTCCTGTTACTGGTAACTTAATACTGCTGTTGGAAATTCCCTTCAAAATATCCCAGCACCTGTTGTAGACATTTATAGGATATTTATATATTTGCCCTATTAATCTCCCATAGGAACCAAGTGATCAATACTCACACTTAGCTCCAAGGGAGATGTCCAGTCCTTATGATCACCTAAGAAAAGTGTTGAGTGACAATGACTCTACGGTTGAAGATCCCTACCCTGATCTGAAGCAGTTACTACCTGTTGATATGGTAACATTTGCATATCAGATTGCTGATGGAATGGTTAGTTTTTATTTAATTATGTAGTATTATAACAAGTGTAGTTTTGAAAAGTATCATTGAATACATAGGTGCAGCAAGAATCAGTAATCATGCTAGCATTTTCAGGTGACTATAAAGCATTAGCAGTAGCACAATTTCATTAAAATAGATTGAGATACTCTAATACACATATTACTACTCTAATAAAATAGTCAAGTAGAAAAGAAATAATTTAATATAGCAACTAACCAAAAGATTAGGAAATTATTTGAATCAATAATTTAATATAAATACAGTAATATATATATAGACATAGAAGGTAGCACAATTTTGGAAATAATGGGCATTTCTTAAAAGCATATAATACAGTAGGTGATTTTTGGTGCACTGCTGAAAAGTATGATGCTCAATATCAATACCCTTGTGTCTAATACAGTATTTCTAAACAAGTAGGAAGAATTTTAAGTTTGATTAGGGATCATAGAAAAAAGTAGGGAGGTCACCTACACCTGTAGATATACTAGTAGACATTTAATCCCTACCTACCATGACTGAATTAGGGATTAAATGTTCACTGGTATATTTGCAGGTGTAGGCGACCTCCCTTGTTTCCCCAACTTTTTTTCTATGATCCCCAGTCGAACTTAAAATTCTTAATTTTCGTTACACTTGTTTTTCTTTTTTGTAACATTATTATGACTGGTGAACCTGTGCATACTGAATCAAAGAAAGGATGGCACCAGAGGTAATGCTTTCGACTGAACACGTGCCCAAAATATCAATTACTGACTCAAAAGTAAAGTGTTCATTACGCTTCGCTTTCAGCTATGTTCAACCCATTACACAGCACTACATATGGAGAACAAATAGAAGCACCTCTGCAATCAATCCAGTTACCATGAAAAAATGGGAACAATTTGCTTGCCCCAATTACTGAAGACACTGATTTCCTTTTGTTAATGTCTAGTTTTGTAGTTACTATTTTTGTGTATGTATAAATTAATTTGTAGTAGTAAATTGTTATTTTGTAGCTAATTGCTTCACTTAATTAAGGCTCAAAAGTGAAAGTGGCCATTACGCATTGCTTTCAGCTATGTTTAGCCTGTTTCACAGAGCTACAAATGAAGAACAGTACAAAAGCGCTTCTGCAATCAATCACGGAAAATATGTATGATTCTCATAGGGAAGCCATCACGCTACTGTAAAATGACACCTTTGGCTGTCAGCAAAAAGAAATGGGACACAAAGGAGGACACAGGTAAGTCCATGATGTGTACATTGTACGTACTGCAGTATGCCAAAAGGCACATCTCGGGACGAAGCTATGTTGAACAGTGAAAAAATCAAACCTGTAACCTTACACGTTATTAAGTTACACTTATCAGAAGGCATCAGGCAGGCAGGCAGGAAGGTAGGCAGACAGCTAGTCAGTCAGCAGAAATTTCTATTGATTTACTATAAATTTTGTAACAATCTATTGGAAGCATTTAGGGTTGTACTGAAGGCATTTTTGAGCTTGGTTATACCTAACCAACACTACCAAGGAACCAGGGTGGTATTGTGAAGCTGGTTTTTGGGTGACAATTTTGGCGAAACCTCCATGATTTCTAATAATAATTATACAGTACTATCGTACTGTATGATATAGCCTCTCTTCCCTACAAGCCACTTTTTGAAATAAGCACATTGCACTGGAGAAGAAGATTTGCTGGAAAGAATATAATGTTATGTTTGTTGGTTCATAGTCAAACTCTATTAATGTGAAATGTGACGTATTCATCAAGGTCACTAGGAATTCTTGTTGTATTTATGATTACTGTATTAGAGTACTCACAATAATTATATTAGAGTTGTATTTATGATTACTGTATTAGAGTACTCACAATAATTATATTAGAGTTGTATGTATGATTACTGTATTAGAATACTCACAATAATTATATTAGAGTTGTATCGACAATCGGATCAGAAATCAGTAGAAGCCAATAATTAGCTGTTTTTACTATAATCGGAAATTGGTTGTAATGGGCGGCCAGCAGATTATTAGTCTATTCAGCTTCAGCAGCTGCAATACTACTGAAGGGGGCTCTAGATATACTTAGTATATTTTGTGATAACCACAAAGCCAACCCTATAATAAACAGTGATGGTTGAATCTGTAGCCCACTTGTCTGAGTTAAGGTAAGTGTACAACCTAACAATGTTGGCTTTACTTTTGTTGGAGCATGTACAACTGTACCTTGTAGAGACCAATGTACAATTGGGTATTGGTTAACTATTGGTAAAATATTAAAAGTGTGAATAGATACAACACTACAATAATTATATGCAAGGGAAAATTTTCAAACTGTTTTAATATTTAAAGCAAATTCTCACCTATTTTTCCCAGGTGAGGATGGACAGGATAGGGTCCCTATAACTTAATATGCTCAGCCACAGTACAAACTAATTCCCTGCTAGGTTCTACTGTAGATACTGTACATTGTTGTCGTTAATAGGAATTCGGAAATTATGCCAGCATAATTTTGGACATAATAGATATGCGTGGGAAATCAGGAATAGATTATGCTGGATATTGAGGTGATTGTAAAGCTTTATCCTGTAGGAAAATGTGCAGATTGCACAGTTCTGTTAAAAACTTCAAGACACTCTAATAGAGCAATCAGAAATTCTGCTATAATGCACAATATTACTAGAGTCACATGGACATGGAATACTGTAATATAGCAACCAGCTAGGAGAATAGGAAACTATTTGAACTGAATTGACACAATTTTGGAAATATTATAGTGGGTATTTTGTGAAAGCATTATAGGTAATTTTAGGAGCATTGCTCAAAAGATTAATGCTTAGAACATAATAGCCTCATGACTAGTCAAGTTTGTGCTCTTTAAATCAAGACACACGGTATGTCGTGCGGCCCAAGAAGCCGGCGCGCAACCCCGTGAGTATATTGACAGGAAGAAACAAAACGCAATTTTCGCACCTCCGTAGCTCTGTGCTGCCTTGATGAAACAAGACAAATTTTGCTGTGTACATTCCCTCCAACTTCAGTACTCCACATTCCAAATTTGAGCGAAATCGCTTCAGGCATTCCTGAGATATGCGACTTCAAAAATTGGCTTAGTTTCTTCGTTTGTTTTTTCTTCTTATTTTTCTTCCTCTTTTCGCACACTTACAAAAACTGCTATAAAACGCGAACGCGTTATCCGGTTGCCTTGAAATTTGGCACACAGAAGGGGGGTATAAAGGCGCATCTCAGGCCTGCCAACTCTCACGGGTTTACCGTGAGTCTCACGGTTTCACTACCCTGCTCAAGGGCAGCAGATCGAATCTCACGGTTTTTGAGGCCTGCTAACTCTCACGGTTTGTAGCGCGAATGTCACGGATTTCAAGTTTAAAAAGTCGAGACCTTTTTTTTTTTTTTTTTGGTCTCAGCATAGCATCTACCAGTTTTTTTTTTACTACACACTGCAATACTACAATAAAGGTACAGAAATCTCAAGATTTTTTTACTTTCCAGGTTGGTAGGCCTGGCATCTCGGTACCAACTTTGGCTGGAATACCATAAACAGGCAAAGAGTTATGAGCGATTATGCACGAAAAATAACACCAATATGTTGTCACGCCTACAGGGTAAACCGCGTATGGGAAGAAGCTGAAAATCGGTGGGTGAATAGGTTAACTATTGAACCTCAAACCTTTTGTGGTTTGAAAGAAATCGAGCTAAAAACCAGGAAGATACAGCGAAAAAATCAACAGTGTGTAACAATTACGCAATCGAGATTAGCTAATTTTTTATTATTTTATTTTATTATTATTATTATTATGCTTGCCACGCCTACCAGATAAACCACTTGGGGTAATGCTTTGAAAATCGCTGTACAGATGGAGTTATCATCTTAGAAAGGCTCTTCAATGGTGTAGAAGAATCAGACTTAAAAGCCACGGAGTTATAACACGAAATCCAACTTGGTGTAGCAAGTGCGAGATCGAGATACTCTAATAGAGCAGTCATCCTAATAGAGCAGTCACCCTGAACAGAGATCAGTTAGAAATAAGTAACCTGTATAGAGATCAGCTACAAACAAATCACCCTGTAGAGAGTTCAGTTACAAACAAATCACCCTGTTGAAAGATCAGCTAGAAGATGTCACCTTGTAGATAGTTCAGTTACAAAGAAACCACCATGTAGAGAATTCAGCTACAAACTAGTGACCCTGTAGATACATCAGCTAGAAGAAGTTACCTTGTAGAGAGTTCAGCTACAAAGAAACCATTATGTAAAGAGCTCAGCTGCAAACAAATCACCTATACAGAATTCAGCTACAAACAAATCACCCTGTAGAGAGATCAGCTAGAAGAAGTTACCTTGTAGATAGTTCAGCTACAAACAAATCATTCTGTAGAGAGATCAGCTAGAAGAAGTTACCTTGTAGATAGTTCAGCTACAAACAATTCACCCTGTACAGAGCTCAGTTAAAAGAGGTTTCCTTGTAGAGAGTTCAGCTACAGACAAATCACCCTGTAGAGAGATCAGTTAGAAGAAGTTACCTTGTAGATCGTTCAGCTACAAACAATTCACCCTGTAAAGAGATCAGCTAGAAGAAGTTACCTTGTAGAGAGTTCAGCTACAAACAAACCATCATGTAGAGAATTCAGCCACAAACAAATCATGTATAGAGAGTTCAGCTACAAACAAATCTCCCTGTAGAGAGATCAGCTAGAAGAAGTTTCCTTGTAAAGAGTTCAGCTACAAACAAATCACCTGTAGAGAGTTCAGCTACAAACAAATCTCCCTGTAGAGAGATCAGCTAGAAGAAGTCACCTTGTAGAGAGTTCAGCTATAAAGAAACCACCATGTGGACAATTCAGCTGCAAACAAACACCCTGTAGAGAACTCAGCTACAAACAAATCGCCCTGTAGAAAGATCAGCTAGAAGAAGTTACCTTGTAGGGATTTCAGTTACAAACAAATCACCCTGTAGAGAGTTCAGCTACAAAGAAACCATTCTGTAAAGAGCTCAGCTGCAAACAAATCACTTGTACAGAATTCAGCTACAAACAAATCACCCTGTAGAGAGATCAGCTAGAAGAAATTACCTTGTAGATAGTTCAGCTACAAACAAATCACCCTGTAGAAAGATCAGTTAGAAGAAGTTACCTTGTAGAGAGTTCAGCTACAAAGAAATCACCATGTAGAGAGTTCAGCTGCAAAGAAATCACCCTGTAGAAAGATCAGTTAGAAGAAGTTACCTTTTAGAGAGTTCAGCTACAAAGAAACCATTCTGTAAAGAGCTCAGCTGCAAACAAATCACTTGTACAGAATTCAGCTACAAACAAATCACCCTGTAGAGAGATCAGCTAGAAGAAATTACCTTGTAGATAGTTCAGCTACAAACAAATCACCCTGTAGAAAGATCAGTTAGAAGAAGTTACCTTGTAGAGAGTTCAGCTACAAAGAAATCACCATGTAGAGAGTTCAGCTGCAAAGAAATCACCCTGTAGAAAGATCAGTTAGAAGAAGTTACCTTTTAGAGAGTTCAGCTACAAAGAAACCATTCTGTAAAGAGCTCAGCTGCAAACAAATCACCTATACAGAATTCAGCTACAAACACATCACCCTGTAGAGAGATCAGCTAGAAGAAGTTACCTTGTAGATCGTTCAGCTACAAACAATTCACCCTGTAGAGAGAGCAATTAGAAGAAGTCACCTTGTAGAGTGTTCAGTTACAAAGAAACCACCATGGAGATTTCTGTAATCAATATATGTGACCGGATTTGTGAAAAGGGGTCTTCCACACACATCCAATTCCATAAACGTTGGAGACAACTCAGTGTTCAAGTAACATATTAACCTGAAAATTTCACCATGTATTCAGCTATAGTGGTGCTCATCACTGCCCAAATTTCAAGGCAATAGCTCTTTCCAATCTGAAGTTATCAATTGTCAAAGTTGGAAAATTGGATGTGTGTGGAAGACCCCTTTTCGCAAATCCGGTCACATATGTATTATACAGCATATATAATTTGTACATTTACTGATAAAATATTTAAAGTACATCTACTTCATCTTTTCTTCTTCCTGTAGTAAAGAAAAAAACATAGGTTAAAAAAGTCCCAAAGCTGGCCATAGGCCGGCTTTGGGGTATACAAATACAAAAAGAAATGAAATCTAATCCAAAACAGCCAAGCTGTAAAAAAAGTGTGCGGCCCTCAGAAAGGCTATGGTGAAAAAAGATGTGAAATCCAAGGTGGCGGCCAAGAAATGGCTGTGATGGTAGGTTAATGGTAAAAATTTTAATAATGACAATTTAGGTAAATTTTGTGAAGCGGCACAAAAATTCACCTGAATTGTCGTTATTAAAATTTTTACCATTAACCTACCATCACAGCCATTTCTTGGCCGCCACCTTGGATTTCACATCTTTTTTCACCATAGCCTTTCTGAGGGCTGCACACTTTTTTTACAGCTTGGCTGTTTTGGATTAGATACAAATTAATACTGTGAATACTAGTTAAAACACTGCCACGAGTGAAATATGAAAAAAATAGCACAAGAGCGTGGGCGAGAGACTAATACAGCACGAGGCGAAGCCAAGTGCTGTATTAGGTTCGAGATCATGCCCTAGTGCTATTTTTTCCATATTGCACGAGCAATGGCAGTGCTTAACTGGTTTATTGTACTAAAGTAGTGGCTGCGAAGAGTGGGGGTGATGCCAAGTAGCAGGAGGTAAGTACCTATCTGCGTAAGCTTGAGATCGTGTGTATTGCAGTGATTAACTACTCGAGGCATTATTTATACTCGTTCATACTGCATCAGCGCGATGAAGCTAACTAGCTACGTAACTTTAATTAATCTGAGCTGCCAAGAGCGACAGTAAGTGGCCAACTGCTTCTTTCTTGTTTGAGGCCTGGCTTAATGCCCATGAGTAAGTCTGTGACTTTGTTATAGAGAGGCTTGCTATCATGTTTAGCGGGTGAGAGTGGATTCATTTTATAGAAGCCATGGTGTGGCACTGGGAACGATACCACGAAGGGGACTGGAAGCGAATTAACTTATTGTGTTCCACCTGGCTTTACAACATGGACAGGAGTCATTTTGTAGTGTTGATAATGCCATGTGCTCCGGCTGTTCCTTCCCTAACTGCATTCGCCAAGAATGGCTTTCAGGGTAATTCGCCCACTTGTGATTAGGTAATGGCATTGTTCTATGTGTACATGATATGTCATAATTGTTGAATGGCTTCATAACATTGCAGTGGTTTGGTGAAAGAAATGCAATAATGTGTCTGGTATTGGTCATGCTTTGGTCAACTTTTTTACTGTTTCAACAGTGCTGTATTGGGATCAAAGGAAAAATACAACACACTTGGGCAAATACAGCACAGTTGGGCAAATACAGCACAGTTGAAACAAATACAGCACCCTGCCAGCTTTGAAGTGTACAGCCAAGTGTACAATATGGAAATAAAAATACATTTTTTACTTTGATCCAATAGATACTAGTTAAAGCACTGCTGCAAGCGCAATATGGAAAAAAATAGCACGAGGGCATGGGCAAGGGACTAATACAGCACGAGGTGAAGCTGAGTGCTGCATTAGGTTTGAGACCATGCCCGAGTGCTATTTTTTCCATATTGCACGAGCACTGGCGGTGCTTTAACTGGCTTATTGTACTAAAGTAGTGGCTGCGAAGAGTGGGGATGATGCCAAGTAGCATGCAGGAAGTAATCAGGTAAGTGCCTTAAATTTACGTAAGTTCGAGACTGTGTGTATTGCAGTGATTAACTATTCGAAGCATTATTCATACTCATTCATACTGCAGCTATTTGAGCTGCTGAGAGCGACAGTAAGTGGCCAACTGCTTCTTTCTCAGTTGAGGCCTGGCTTAATGCCCATGAGTAAGTCTGTGACTTTGTTATAGAGAGGCTTGCTATCGTGTTTAGTGGGTGAGAGTGCATTTATAGAAGCCATGGTGTGGCACTGGGAACGATACCACGAAGGCAACTGGAAGCGAATTAACTTATTGTGTTCCACCTGGCTTTACAACGTGGACAGGAGTCATTTTGTAGTGTTGATAATGCCATGTGCTCCGGCTGTTCCTTCCCTAACCGCATTCGCCAAGAATGGCTTTCAGGGTAATTCGCTCACTTGTGATTAGGTCATGGCATTTTTCTATGTGTTTATGATACGTCATAATTGTTAAATGACTTCATAACATTGCAGTGGTTTGGTGAAAGGAATGCGATAATGTGTCTGGCATTGGTCATGCTTTGGTCAACTTATTTACTGTTTCAACAGTGTTGTATTGGGATCAAAGGGAAAATACAGCACATTTGGGCAAATACTGCACAGTTGAAACAAATACAGCACCCTGCCAGCTTTGAAGTGTGCAGCCAGGTGTACAATATGGAAATAAAAGTACACTTTTCACTTTGATCTTTTCACCCAAAGTACAATAATATGTTTTGCCATACTTTGCTTTTATTGTTGTGAAATAATTTTTGTATGCAAAACTGGTACAAAAATTTCTTACATATATACATGATATCAAACTACTCTAATAGAGCAGTCATTCACATAAATCATACAAAAATATTTTTACATGAAAACTTTTATCACGAAATTTTTTGCATGAAAATAAAGCAATTATGGTATTTTCAAGCAAGAAATCTCATGGTAAAATATTTCTTGTGCAAATTAATTTGTATGATTTAGCTACTGACACCGAAAGTTACCATCCTGATCCAAAGCTATCAGCCACACTCTTTAATGCTCAGCATGGCTAGGTTGAAGCCAACTACAGGCAGCAATCAACATAGTTAATTAATGGTAATTTTGTCTACTATTATGTTATTATTGTGCAATAAAATTTTTGAGAAATTATGGTACTTATTTTTATTAGTGTTT
This sequence comes from Dysidea avara, assembly GCF_963678975.1. Lineage (NCBI taxonomy): Eukaryota > Metazoa > Porifera > Demospongiae > Dictyoceratida > Dysideidae > Dysidea > Dysidea avara. Next base: position 10,763,615 of record NC_089274.1, read on the forward strand.
TTAATTGTTCTTTAGGAATATCTGTCCAGTCTTGGAATTATACACAGAGATCTTGCTTGCCGTAATGTTTTAGTTGGTAATAATAAAGTTCTAAAAGTTTCTGATTTTGGTTTGGCCAGACAACTAAATGACAACTTGGTCTACTACAGAAGTACAGAAGGAAAATTACCAATTCGTTGGATGGCTCCAGAAGCTATAAGAGACCGTGTCTTCAACACAAACACAGACATGTATGTTAACTGTACATACAGTATGTACCTGTTGATTTGATGTGTATATATGTCATAGATGGAGCTATGGAGTGACGTTGTGGGAAATCTGTACACTTGGTAAGAGAATAGTTTTCTCTGTATGTATATTGTACAAGTACACAGAAAAAATTGGAATTTTCAACTAGAGTAGGGACCATAACACATCGATAAAAAGTACTGAAACAAGCTGGGGTAGTACACGATATTAATTCACAGTAAAACAATAGGAAGTGTTATATCCCTACTGTGCATTATGGTATCTTGAGCACAGTAGGGATATAACACTTCTTATTGTATTACTGTGAATTAATATCGTGCACTACTCCAGCTTGCAATTGTTTCAGTACTTTTTATCGATGTTTTATGGTCCCTACTCTAGTTGAAAATTCCAAAGTTTTCTGTGCACTTGTTTGTTAACTTTTTTGTAAATAATAATTATGACTGGTGAACCCACGCATACCACATCTAAAATGGTGCCGCACGCCACAATTATTATCTGAAAGGTGAAGTATCCATTATGCTTCTTGTTCAGCTATGTTCAACCCGTTAGGACAGCATTTCGAATCAAGAACTGTTTGAAAAGCACCTCTGCAATCCACGCATTCGAAAACAAAGAAATGGTGCTGCGTTCCCCAGTTATAAAAATTATTGTCTGAAAAGTGAAGTATCCATTACGCTTCATTGTCAGCTATGTTCAACCCGTTACACAGCAGTATGAATCAAGAACTGTTTGAAAAGCACCTCTGATATCAAAATATCCGCAATGACAAATACGGACGATTTCCGTTGCAAAGGAAAGCCATCATGTGCTATTACCAAATCGACACTTCGCTGTCAGCAAAGATGAATGGGACACAAACATTTAAGGAGGACACTGGTAAGTCCATGAAGAATGCATTGTATGTACTGCGGTATGCCAAAAGGCACCTGTCGGGTCGAAGCGACGTCAAAGAGTGAAAAAACCAAGTCCATATCCTTAGCTGTTACCAAGTTATGCTTGTCTGAAGGCATCAGTCAGTTACTTACTTACTTATTCAGTCAATAGAAAATTCTGTTAAATAAAATTTTTTTAAAATTCCGTAGCAACTTGTTGAAAGCGTTTCAGGTCGATCTAAAGGTTTATTTGGGCTTAGTTTTACCTAACCAATACTGCCTGATCGTCATTAGGGGAAATTGAGGCTGTTTTTTGGGTGATATTTTGTGGGTCACGCCTACTCCTTTGTGGTCCCTGCTATACACTACTATCGTAGTGTATGATTGCACATACAAACTGCATACATGCATTCTTGTTCATGCTTACTGCCTTTCTACAACTTTAGGTGCATTCCCATATCCACTTCTTACAAACCGTGATGTTCTGGAGGCTCTCCTTGAAGGACAAAGACTCGAAAAACCTCCCAACTGCACCGAAAATCTGTGAGTATTAATGCTATGACTGTAATATACAACATGTGTATCTCAACAGATATGAAATCATGCTTGACTGTTGGAAAGCTGATCCAGAATTACGTCCGTCATTTTCCTTTTTGAAAGGAAAGACAGAAGAGATGATTCAAAATGCCAACCAGGATTATCCATATTTGGATTTCAACTTAAATGATTACTTGCCATACTGTAACCTCCGGCTTACAAGTGAAGCTGTTAGTACTGAGAATATTCTCAATGACATAAAGGAAGAACCAGAAGAGGAAGATGTGATTGATAATGATGAATCAAATGAAGAAAATGATGTTGAAAAGGAAAGTACCCCTACTGGATATGGTGTCTAAACTGGACTGGACTTGTGCTACATAGCTAAACACTGTATAATCAACATAGCCAATTGATGTTGTAAATCAAGTAGCTAGTATGTTAGTGCATAATAATTATGTATTATAACTCTGTATTTTGTCATTTTGCCTTTATGTATGTATATATGTATGCATGTATGTATGTATGTGCCTGTATCCTGGGCCCTCAACTCATATGTATTCATTTTGTATATAATATGAAAATAGCAACAGCACATAATCACTGGTACTGATCATGATGGATGCAGACAACAGGTAGTGTTTAATAGAGAAGAGCATTCACATACAGGTCTAGTAGTAGCTACGCAAGAAAATGTTTAAAGTCAAGTGAAATTCACTGTCACAGCAGCACCTAAGCCTAATCTAATGCAGCAAGGTAATAGTAAATACTGTATGGTCACTTTTAAAGTTCTTTTCCAGTGCCATACATGCCTCTTTCTTTTTCTTCCAAGTAGTAACAAGTGGTAGGACATCACCTTCACAGCATTAAACTGATCATTATGATCCTTTCTCATCATGGTAGCACATCCAAACTCCTGGTAGAGACAAGGGATTATGGCGTATGGGCATTTATCAATATGTCAATCTTTCTCTTCCCTAGTGGTCTTCTGTTTGCATTCGGATATGAGATCTTCTCTTAATTTGCATTCAGATATGAGATAGGAAACCTTTTACAATTTTGTTGTGATGGGTTTTCAAATCTTTACTCTTTGCCTCCTTTTTACAGTGTTCACACACACTAGATGATTTGTACAGCTATTGGCTAAATAATCCTTAGTATAGTAGAAGGAATTTAGCAGGATTAGAGTTACACCTTGTAAAGAACTTTTGATCAATCTAGATCCTCCAGGTAAAAGATTTATGCTATCCAGTGGAGGCTTACAGTTCAACCTAATTGTAGTTTAAGAGTGAGGGATGACTGTGAATTCATTTGCATGATCAATAGAACCTCCTCCATATACTCCATCCCTTACGTGTTACAGAGGATCCAAAGGAGAGGAATGTTGCAGGCCAACATCCTGACATAGTCAAACAGTTGAAGGAGAGAACAAAGTACTACAATTTGAGCAATTACTTATACATTGGGTACTTACATATACATGAAATTGACATCCTGACTGCCTGGCAGACTCCTGTGAGCATTGAAGCATTAATCGGATGGCTGCAGGTTCGAGGCTGCCTAGGTCCAGTCATGGATTTTTTTCTTCACCTTTTCAAACACACTTTCTGTATCAATTTTAAACAGGCTGTGGGACCAGGTGCCCTACAGACTTTCAGCACTTGCACTGTAAAGCCTTAATAAATAAATAAAACATTGATCTTCCTTTTCTAATCCTGCTGGAGTCTGGACCCCTTGGTTGGACTGATTGTTTCATTGCTACAAGTGTGTTTCATTGCTACATGCATGTGTGTGTGTGCGTGTGTGAAGCTATTTAAAATTACTTCCAAGCTTTGGATTCAGCCAAACTAGAAACCAGTTGCGAAACCAGTTGCCTAGGTCCAGTCATGGATTTTTTTCTTCACCTTTTCAAACACACTTTCTGTATCAATTTTAAACAGGCTGTGGGACCAGGTGTCCTACAGACTTTCAGCACTTGCACTGTAAAGCCTTAATAAATAAATAAAACATTGATCTTCCTTTTCTAATCCTGCTGGAGTCTGGACCCCTTGGTTGGACTGATTGTTTCATTGCTACAAGTGTGTTTCATTGCTACATGCATGTGTGTGTGTGCGTGTGTGAAGCTATTCAAAATTACTTCCAAGCTTTGGATTCAGCCAAACTAGAAACCAGTTGCAAAACATGGATATTATGTTATTGACTGGATTTCACCCTCTTTGCAAAAGGTGTTTCGAATATGAGTTCCACTACAGTAAGTTGAGTCTGCAGTGTTACTAGCTATGTACTCAGCTATGTATATCTATGTACCTAGTTCAATGCCAAGTGTACCTTGCATGATTCAAAAACCTAGCTACTGTTCATATCATAGGCTAAGGCCCCACACTTTTTCCACCTCCACACAAAAGAAAACAAGTGGTCTGCTGCTACTACATAGCTATACTTACATACATAACATAGCCAAGAGGTCATATTATCCCTAGAATATCATTGATCATGAGTGTATTTCTGTGTTATAATGACAAAATCTTCATAATTGATGAAATACTATTACAACCCATAACACAAATTACAAGTAAATTAACTCTAATACTACAATTACATTACAGTACCACGACGATGACTACTACTACTACTACTACCAATCATTATTGAATTACACGTACATACAGTAGAGAGCATATACAGTAAGTAAGAGTTATATCATGTAAGAATATATCAGATAAAACTCAGTTTATTTTTATTGATTGTAAAGTGCGAATTGTTAAACTTTCTCTACTACTACTACTACTACTGCTTACTACTACTACTACTGCAGCACCTCCAGCGGATGATCAAACATACCCAAAGTAAGATAGAAGCAAGTAAAGATTGTTCATGTTAGTTGTCATTAGTAACGAATTATTAATTATGGGAGTAGCTGTCTCATTGATGTTCACTTCCTGATATTATAAAGGATGGAATTAAATTTTAGTAATGATGAGACAAGACTTGTTACTGTAAAAGCTAATTGTATGTGGGTCATTTCTGCTGATTTTGACATTAAAATGCAGCCTGGGCGTTTCAACCATAAATCAACTTTGAGTATAATGTAGCTACACAAAGAAAGCAGAAATAGCCAACTTAGTCTAAGCAAAAGGTTAAGGAATTTGTGCAGCCGGCGTGTGAGAAGTAGTGACATTCATACACCAGTGAAGGCTAGAATACATTCTGCAAAGATCAATGAAATACATGACATTGCAAAGGACTATGTAATTCCAGTAGTGAGTTTAAAGGATCTGTTGTACAAATCATAGAAACATTATTTTGTCAAACCTTGCCGAATTCCACTGTGAATAATAATCTTGGAGTTTTGGCATTGGTCTCAAGGAGTATTATTATTGATTTCAAGGCTAGCATCTTCAAGCATCCCCATGCAACAACGTCCAAGAAATGTTAACCCCGCCACACCCATGGCCACACACCAGACAACAGATCAAAATGTATTATTATATGAAGTTGATTTTTGTCTAGGAAGACTTCCATCTTGGATTTCTATTGACTTAATGTCTGCAACCCAAAACCTATAGACCCACGAATTAATGAATGAATTTTCTATACACCTTTGGCTAATTCTAAAGAAGGTTCAGTTGGTCAAAGAAGGCAGTTAACCCAAGAAACGTATACCAACAAGAAGCTCTAAGTTATGTAAATATATTTTATAACTGTTGCTCAATGTTGGGCAAGTTACTTTGTAAAAGTAACTAGTTACATATTACATACAACTGAACTATTTAGTTAGTTACATATTACTCATAAAATAAAGTAACTGTAATAATATTACATATTATATTACTTTGTATCCACAGCCTTAAGCTGTCACGTGTGAAACTACCACTTTATCACGTGACATGATTGCGTTGTTGGACAATGTGCAAATCTTGGTTATAAGTAAGAAGCTGGTGAATAAGCTTCATTTGGTAGGCTTTGTTATTTCGTTGTGGCTGGGCGTTACTTAGTGGATAACTAACGAGATTAGTAACTACATTACTTGTAGTAATAATATAATGTAATATAAGACTTGTTACAGTAACTATCTTACTTAGGTAACACGTTACATTTGTAAGTAAAGTATCTTGAGTTATATTACCTGTTTTTATAGCGTATTTCGTTATATACTTAGTTACCACAAAAGTAATAATATTACATAACGTGTTACTTATATAACGTGTTACTCCCAACACTGCTGTTGCTACCAAATGCTATACAGTTTACGCTTTATGTAGTTTAGCGGTATGCACTTAATTAATATGTAGTCATCTGTTCCATGTGTCCCCACCCACCAAACTTCATTAATGTTACTTCATATGAGATGCCTGTACATTTATAGTACTAACAGATTAGCCTACAAAACTGACAAAGTCAGATACGTAGCTGGTAAATGTTAGGACAAAAAGTTTGTGTAATGAAGTTGGTGTAGATATGGTTGCTTGAGTTCCATCAAGAGTACATCAGGTCACAATAGAACACATCAAAGTATCCGAGGTGAGTGGGAGAATGAAGTGATGTATAGGATCATAAATAATAGCTGCCCTACTGAATTAATCTTATGAAAATAACTTTATGAAACATCTATCAATAGCGATAAATTGGTTTGGTAAAGGCTGACTGATCATTATTGAGTGGCCACACATGTGAAGAGCATTTACAAATATTTCACATGGAAGGCCACAAATGGCAGCATATTTAATTATACTGTGGCTGCACTTTGAAATAGTCAGATGCAACACTAAACTAAAAACAATCTTATCTTGATATCTTCTCTGCATATTATGTAGAATAGGCTCTGATCTTGTAGAGCTCAAAGTACAATTAATGCATCAAAGGTATGCAGAAATTCACTACACTTTGTGATGCAACACACATTGTAGTGTGTATGAGAAACAATTGCAGTTTGTATACTGTAGATGCAACACACAACCTTATCTTAACATCATCTCTACATACATAATTATGTTATAGCAATGGAACACAAGCTTTGGTCATGTAGAGTTCAAATTAGAATGCATCAAATGTATGTGGCTTTTGAATATTTTAAAAGTTTCTCAGTTGGTTGAATTACCAAATGGAGAGAGCAGGATCACCAGATAACACATAATAAATATGTTGTAAATGGCATTGATTCAAAGCAAGCTATATGGTGGCCATTGGGTGTCTTGGTTCACTAAATGACTGTAGGTCAGACATTGCACAAGTATCAAATTGTGCTGGTCTAGACGGGAGCTTTGTATTCAGGGCTAGCAGTCAGCTTTCCAAAATTGATTTGTCAGTAACAGAGTGAAACTTCTTTAAAATTGTCTGCCACTAAAATTCTGCAAATTAAATCCATGCACTCCATTAGTCTTCACAGAACATAGCCAGTTGCGGTCTGAACATCTGGTCCTAAGTCAGTGGCTTCTTACACAATACACAATTTCCACTTCTTATTCAACTGGCCTTTTTGTCACCAGTGACTTTTTCTGGACATTTATTAATGAAACTAGATGAGAATGATAGGTATTCTAAATATCTTATCGATGTCAGTAGAAACAACTTAGTAAATTCAACTTGCCTCTGTCATGTAGCGAGTTAAAGCACCCTGCTTGATATATTAGGAGTTGAACATCACTGAGACGGCTAATCCCACAATCAGAATTTCGTTACAATGACAACTAACCCCACAATCGATCTTATGTTTATTTCCCCGGTTTATTTCTAGTAAGTTTGCCTGGAGGTGCCGCTAATATAATATAAGGGCAGTTTCAGCAATGGTAAGCTGCAAGTTTTAATTTAAGAAAGTGTTCCGTTTCGTGGTTTAGCCCATGATTCCGTTCTGTTCCGTTCCGCACCTTATAATTGATGATCTGATGGTAATCAGGTTGATATAGGGATTGACTGATGGAGGAATAGTTTCTTGAAAAGATTCATTGAAGCGAAGTCTCTGTAAATCAGTTAATCAGCAAGAAAGCCTGATGCTGCTAAACACAATGTAGGCAACTGGCTCACGTGAGGCCGTCATTGCATTACACTTGTATGGTACAGTTGGCAGTGATAAATAACCAGTCACTGACAATGGAATCAGACAGAGTTGAGAATGGACTTTTCACGTGTACTATTCACAGTACTGGTTGGTATATTTTTGGTGCACAACATACAACTATCTCATGGTTGTGCTCCCAGTTGTGATGCCAGAGGTGCAGGTGGTAGTAGTGGTGGTTCTGGCGGTAACAGTTTAGTGATGCCAACTGCCGACCCCAAAACTATTCAAAGAGTGGTGGTCACTAGTGTAGAAGAGGCCAGAGTGAGAGGGGCTTGTCACAGCATCTGCATCACTACCGTAAGACTTAGCTATAGCTAAGTACATTGTACATAGCTAAGTACTGAATAGATTTCCTTGTACCATACAGTTAATGGTGTAGCCATAGCAGCTCTTCTAATCATCATTGAGCAACTTCAATGTTACATATCGTATAATGTATGTAGCTACACATGCATGCAACATGAACAGCTTGTCATGTTGAGTCATAATGCTAGATGTTCTAGAATGCAATAGCATTGCATTCTCCCTGACGCATTATTTTACAAGGTTAAACATGGTTTCAAAGTAATGGTCTTACTTAAAGTACCACCTTGGTTTTTATTTGAAGTCAATAGGTGATTTTGTTTCAAAGTTATGACTATTTATATTAGTCATAAAATTACCCTTGTCATTTGTATTTAGACCCCAAGGGTAAATTCCAAAAATTTTGCTAATAAAAATGGTCATAACTTTATCTAATTAGTGACGCGCATGAATGGATTAACAAGATTCCACTGTCCCTATCTACTATCTAGTGAAACCACAGCCAAGGGAACGGGCTTGGCAAAATCAGCGGGGAAAGAAGACCTTGTTGAGCTTGACTCTAGTCTGACTTTGTGAAATGGAGTGAAATGGAGTGAAATGAGCTATTCACTTCAAACAACAGTTAAGTTGTTTCTTAGGTCAACACCTTTAATTTGAAACCATGTTTAACAGCGTAAAATAATGACCCAGGGAAATAATTACAGAAATGGTGAATTTTCAATGTAAAAATGACTGTAAAGGTCACCAAAGGTCAAATCTACAGTGGCACTATATCAAAAAATATATTATAAGAAGTGTGCATTGTGTGGAAAGTTTCATAATTGTATCACAATGTGCACGAGATGTCCATTTTTTGCACTATATCGTACCATTCTACTATACGTAAAATTCAATATTGTGTTTGTCGATCATTATTATTATTATTTTATTGTTTCCTCTGTAGAGTGATGTTCAATATGAAGTAAGTCGAATACAATAGATATACACATATGACTACATAATGTAGCTAGCTATGTGTAAGATATGTACGCATGTACACACATGACACATTTACAATAATTATACATTGGCATGCAGCATTACTGATGGAATATGGACATGTAGTGTATATTAGGGTGGTACCCTGGAAAATCAGATATCTAATAATTCAAAGAGTTGAAATGCACAAACCCTCTAAATAACACAACATATTAATTGATTTTGTACTGTTAACCACAATCTATACTACCATTGTATACAGAATACAACCACCTTACCATTGTGGCCTGCTGTACATGAACTGAGTCAGTCAAACTGTTCTAGGATATCATTTGTAAGTGTTATTTAGGTCAGAATTATTTAGATGGATAACTGTGCACATGTTTTAATAGTATCTACAATGTCTTGATGGGTGTGTGTCCAGAGGATTTCATCATACAGATAGTTCATTTTCAACTACGCAGTGCCAAGATGACTGTGTAAGTCATACCATTTTCCTAGCTATATATGTAATTGTAAAATCATTCCGCAGACTCAAAGTTGCAATTCTACTTGTTTTAATCTGGGAACATGCAACATTGGTGGTGAATGCAGTTTAGGATGTGTAAGTTTTAGCACAAGTCCCAGTGTGTGAGTGCAATATCTACAGTATCACCCAAATCCAAGGCAACACTGAGGTCATAAGTGGCTGAGATATATTACCTAAGGGATCATCCATTATTTTCAGCATTTTCACAAGAGTACAGAGAGTACACTAGGGGGGAGGGGGTTAAATTCACCTGCACACTTTTTGAAAATGGTGGTCTTAGCAGCACAGTACTAGTGTTTGGTTAAAAATAATGTTAACTGTGTGGAAACTGGGTTGCAGAATGATTGTTTGTAGACCAGTAGCTAGTGTACACAAGGTTCCAAGTAATCAACATTCTGTAAGTCCTTTAAAGTAAACAATTTAAACTGGTTATTCAGATATAGTATAACATCAATATGTTATGCTTTTGAGTAGGAGAGAGGAGATAAATGGAAAAAGCACTTTTGTATGCTTGTGAAAATGTTGAAAATTATGGATGGTCCCAAAGTAATATTCCAGTGTAAATCATAGCCTTTAAACCATGTTAGGATGATTTCTAGCACCATAAAGATTTGCATGAACAAAGTGTGATATATGTAACGGCTTAAAGTTACTGAGCATAAGTATGTTTCTATCTTAACTATCCTGTCATGCACCACTCTGTAATTGTACAACACGTACGTGGCTATATTTTCCCTCCCACACTGTGGATGATAATTTGATATTTATTATCCATGCCCTGCAATGATCACCCCTGCACTTGTTTGATCTACCTACACACTGGTGTATAACCATTCAACATATAAACATGTAATGTAGTGGGCAATTTGAAACTCATTCGTGTAACTCTATTATACAGAATGGTAGTGGGTGTAGAATTGGTTGTCGCGAAGGAAGGAGTCTTAATGTTTCTGTTGGTGAGGTAGTCTTTGTGTATATTGTCACTTTACAAATTAGGTGTGTTCTATTAATGTTTAGGCCAACAAGCAGCCGCACCCTCAAACTCAGACATAAATGTTTCGCTCACTTCAGCTGTTGGTTCATTTCTACTGGATGTACAAGCCACTCAACCAAACAACACCATCACATTATCATCAGTACACTCATTTGTGGTTAGGATAGATGGCACAGTTGATGGTGATAATATCACCAACTATTGGTGGATGGTGAGTAGCAACTTTCTGACAGTAAACATTTGTATGTCATCTGTATAATATTTGCTGTGGCTTCTTAGTGTAACCAGGCTTCCATATGCACCATAGTCATATTGTACACATTATCATAACTTCCAGCCTCAACATTTCATGTTCAGTTGTGAGCCTATATACACTGTGTTACAAGAGCTTACTCTATAGCTGCACTATCTCAAGTACATCAATGTATTGTATTGTATTGTATTAATGCTTTACAGTGACCAGCACTGAAGGTCTGCAGCAACATGTGCTGCAGCCTTAGGATTACCTAATGTGTACACATACTTTACATGAGCAGCTGTATGTTCAGGATATACACTGTATAATGATTATAGTGATTTGTATCATGGTATGTATGACCAAATAACATAAAATTTGCGTGAGGAAGAGTAGTTTTATTATCTAATTATCAGTTACATTCATCCTGTCCCTTGTAGCTACTTGAGAAATTATTGGGTTGTATAGGAAGAGAGTTGTTTCATTATCTAATTATCCATTCTGTCCCTTGTACATGAGAAATTATTGGGTTGTATTATTTCCTTTTTTAATGGTCAGTGTTTTCATTACAAATTATTGCTAATGGCCATTATGGTATTCACATATTCTCTTTGACTATTGCAGTGTGCCAATGCTTGTCAATCTTTGTGTATTTTCTAGAGAGATTTTGAAGTGACAGAACTTGATTTGCACGAATTTGTTTGCAAGGAAGTTGAGTTGTCATTTGCAATTATCAACCAACCTGGTGTGTCAGACTTTTCACCAATTAAAAGAATCTGTGTTGAAGGTAAACAATTATTAACATACTTGTTCATTGCCATTTTTTAAACATTTGTTCCTGTGTAGGTTCCACTTTAGCACCACCTCCACATGTAGAAATCACGTTTGAAGAAAAGGTTAAGAGTAGAGTAACTAGACGTGGATCATTCACAGTGAACGTAAGCTGGACTCATCCAACTGGTATGTTCATGTCACTATAGTGTGTGCTAGTCTGTTTTTGATTACAGAATCCTTACTCAGTGCTATTTAATGTGGCTATACCTTGGGTACTACTTGTGCAAGTGATGGAGTGGCTTCTTTGCTATGATATCACATACCTATGTGTGTGTGTGTGTGTGTGTGTGTGTGTGTGTGTGTGTGTGTGTGTGTGTGTGTGTGTGTGTGTGTGTGTGTGTGTGTGTGTGTGTGTGTGTGTGTACCACTTTCACACCTCAGATCAAAGGAAAGCCAGTGCATATATATCACATATATTGCACTGGTTCAGAAAAGTTAATGAGATATATACACTGTAAACAGTGTGTATATCTCATTAAGGCAGTGCGTTTATCTTGTTAACTCAAAATATTGCACAGTTAAGTGTGCGTATATCACATTAACCCATTCCAAGAAATTCTCACATTTCTTTGATATCCTTTGCTATCTCTTTGTGCCATTATATAGTCACACATCTTAAGATCAATTGTGGTCTTTGTAGTTTCTCAAACATAGATAATATATGGGTAAGGTATATACTATCTATGCTCAAAGCATGTTGAGTAGTTCCTTTGACTGAAATGGAGCTGTTTGTAATACAGGTTAGCTCTATAACACTGTACTGATAAGTTCTAGATAAGTCACGTTTGGATCTCCTGTGTCTTCCTTGCTCACTGTATAAACTCACAATCAAACTTTTGATGACTGCGTCGTTGCACGTACGTTTGAACCCTTAGCACGGCAATGCCTTGTCATTATTCTTAAGTTGTTTCCAGTGTCCACTATCAAAATTCACAAAGCCCAATATAAATACACTCGTGAAGCATGCCAGCAGTTTCCCACACGTATAGGTGATTAACCCACATGGCACTTATTAGTTATACCACAGGCATTTGTGCTTTGCCTGATATATACGCAGTTGCACTCGGGCTAACGCCCTCACGCTTGTGCGTATATATCAAGCAAAGCACTCATGCCTGTGGTATAACTATTACATATATTTCTAGTGTTGACATTTTAGAAGGATTGGTGTGGTCTCATTATTAGATGGCTTCAAATGCAGTCCCTGAAACACCAAAAAAGAGATAATTATAATAGAAACTATTGTTGTGGCTAGTCTTTTTAGTTAGTTTAGTGAACATGTAAAGCTTCTACGTACAAGTAAATAATGTCTGGCTTCATTATGATACTTGTATTAAATGACGTGATGAATATGTTGGTAGTTAGTGGGTACACCGGGGTGGATCTAGACATTTTAAAAGGGGGTTCCACTCTGGAACATGGTAATCACATATTCGGTCTAGCTACCTAGCGGTAATATTTCATAGTAAATAATTACTCTTCAGCAATGTCTCACTGTTAAATTTTACCATTTAAGCCTTAGAAATGCAACTGAAGTCTTCATAAGTAACTGCAATAGCTTCAAAACCATCAAAACCATAATTATTTTTAGAGGAGCCTATTGCATATGTGTAGCAGTTTCAAGTGATTTTGCAGTTCAGAAATTTTGTCATTAGTAGTAATTGCAATGAGTACTTATTTGACCAATAAACTGATTTTGGTGTACTGAATTAAAGAAAAAACTTGGCAGCAGCTCATCAAGTAATATTAAGGCTCTTCCAAAAAAGGGGGGTTCCATGGAATCCTTTGATCCCTCCCCTGGATCCACCCCTGGTACATATATTCTACTTTACTGTGCAATAATCATATCAGTTGTGTTACACACACATCCTGACTATGAGTGGATTCATGACACTGTTGTTGTGACCACTTATGCCACCATCTGTGTCGATGACTACATGTTGTTACAGATTTACCATTGTCTGAGGTTCAATATAGGGTCAAAATTGTTGGAAGAAGATGCAAAGACTATGAGATAATTGTACCTTCTGTATGTTAACATATCACGTAGTTGATACAGTGTTTAACAGTTGCTAATTTTGTAGAACATAACTAGTGTTTCAGATTCAGGATATACCCCATTCTGTGATCTAACTATCATGGTAAGATAAGTTCATAATGTTATACACAGCTATTAGTGATAGCTACGTATTGCTTGTACATCATAGGTATCAACTCTGTTTCGTAATGGTGAGAGCAACCCCAACACAACAGATATTAAATTGCAATGTAAGTTGTAGTGTATACTTTATGTAGTTATAGTCACAGTATGATGGCCAGTACAAATATCAGATGTACTTTGCATCACAGACATAATGTTATTAGCGTACACAGTTGTTTCTGTGCATAAGCATTTCTCTGTTCATGATACCAAGTAACAGTTATGTATTTAAAAATCTCAGGAGTGAGGGGGGGATGGGGTTCTGGAAACCCCCTCCAAAGTTGGAACTTGTGGGGTTGCAACATGAACACCATTAAGACCATCATAGTTTCGTTAGTCTGGCAGCACAAAATTGCAGAAAAAATGGGAGCAGGGGCAGGGTAGTATAGCAATAGTTGTAATAGTAAACTTGTATTGATTCTTTAAAGTGAAGAACAAAGGTGTGCGTTTAAAAACCTTTATAAAGGTCATGATACAATGGGGTACAATTTAAAATGGGTATTAATAAAATAATAAATGTTAAGAGTAACTTGAAATTTAAGTGAATAAGTTCAGTAAGAACTAGCTATTTCTTGTTTCAATCAGATATGCATGATCATTACAACATTTGACCAGCCATAAACCTGATCAGGGTTGTCCAGAGAAATTAAGGGGCCCAGGGCAAAGAGTTAAAGTGGGGCCCCAGGGCAAGGAGGGTTCCACTCTGAATCACAACTTCAGCCTAGCTGTAAGTCAAAGACCAAAAAAAAAAGGTCATTACGTTTCAACAATGACAATAGCTGCCCCTCACTAACTATATCTCCTTATTTATAACTACATACATAGTTTGCTACACTGCTTCTCTGGAGAATATGGCGACTGCTGTATTAGAGTATCTAGATATTGACTGCTCTATAGAGTATGTCGATCTTTTTAACAGGTATTCAACAGGGAGCCCCTTTCAGGCTGGGGCCCTGGGAAAAATGCCCCAGTTCCCCCCCCTGTGGGAGGCCCTGAACTTAATTATTGATATTTAGGGTACCAAGTAAGCAAAAATTTTTTATTGTCCATGAACTCATGAATTTCAGTAAATTTGAAGTATTTTAACATTCAAATCTGTGAGTGACTGGATGTTGCTTCCCCAGACCCTTGCACTTATTACTCACTACCAAACCTGGAAACTACTCTTAAAACACCATATTTGAGGAGCATCACCAGGGGATCAGAGTGAAAAAGAAAGTAGTAAGGCTCTTTCTAATGCTGCAGAAGGAAGCTAGCTATAGTAGTCTAGGGGGAGGAGGTCTGGAAACATACTCCCCCTGTAAAAAAGTACTGCATGTTCACTACTTTTGAAGTTTGAAAGCTTTTAATTTCAGTAAAAAGTCACTCCTACTCTAATGCACTTGAGCATCACCAAAAAACCTTGATATCAAAATATCAAATCAAATACAACAGTCAACTATATGAATGCTTCCTTTATACACTGTATGGCTGCTTGGTACACATAACAAATTTGCTGTCCTGCAGATCTCAATATATTGAACAATTTAAATCCTGATCCTTGCTCATAAATGAAAACCTGACTTTTTATTGACAACTGTAGTGTTTGCAAAGGGGATGTATTTAGTTAATTATGAGTGTAGTGCTAACTACAGTATTACATGCATAACACCTTGTACATCTTACAGATCCTACAGAATATCTATTGCTTAGCCAAACACCAATACAAGACAAATACACTGGAGACTACAACATTACTCTCTACTTATCACTACAGAGACATGACCCACTATTGCTAGCCTCTCTAATATCATATAGAGTGACAATTTTTCGCTTTGGAATACTGGCATCAAATGAAGTGAAAATATTAGACAATGTGGTAAGTAGCTAAGTCTTTGTGCATAGCACATGCATGTATCGATGCAATGTTTGTATATATATATATATATCATACAGTACGATAGTACTGTATATTAGGGACATCGAAGGTGTGGGGGCGATCCATGATATAATATAACCCAAAAACCTGCCGCGATTGTTCCTCACAACGACATGACAGTATTGGTTGGGTAAAACCAAGCTCAAAAGTGTCTTCAGATCGACCCGAAACGTTTCCGTCAAGTTGCTACAGAATTTTTTAAAAAATTTAGTCAATGGAATTTTCTACTGCCTGCCTACCTGCCTGACACCTTCAGTCAAGCGTAGCGGAAAACTGGCTACAGCTACAGCCCTAATTCTTTCGCAGAAACGTTTCTAGATCGCTTAAGAAAAAACCTTTGGTATATTGATAAACATACAATGTTTGCGCTATTGTCTTACCTTTTATCCTTCTTTACCATGGCCATCAGTCAAGGTTCTACCGTGGAGTGTTAATAGACTATAGTACGGCTTCCATACCAGTGTATATTGCATCAAACTATTCGAATACTCGTGGTCGCCGGTTGTACCAAAAACACACGCATACGTCAGACTCGCTGTTGATATCGATCAGAGAGAGCAACTCACGGCGAACTAAATAGCAATGTGTAAGTCAATAAATATAGTTTAATTAGTAACAATGTTAAACCGAGTCAGGTCATCCAGGTCCTGCTTTACAGATTATTCGGGTCTGACCCTACGTGCTAAATTAAATGTAGATGTGTTACCACACGTCATGGCGTAGCTCTGCTTCTTTTGTGAGCCACGCCCACTTACGTAAATTACAGTCTGTAGACATGGTAGCCACGTCCATTCATCAGTGTGTAGGTATGCACGAATCCACGCCCACTTACGTACATTACTGTCTGTAGACATATGGTAGCCATGCTCATGTAGATATGCACGAATCCACGTCCATTATTGTCTGCAGGCTTATGTAGAGCCACGCCCACTGATTAGTTGTTATTATATGAGTCATAATCTAGTATAATAGTGCTGTGAGTAACTCAGCAGATATTTAGTGGTCATGAGCTTGCAAAAAAAACTTCACAAACAAGTATAAGAAAAAATTGGGAATTTTAAATTAGATTAGGGACAATGTATAATGCTGCAATAAAAAGTACTGAAACAAGCTGGATCGGAGTAGTACGTAATTTCCAAATACTGTAAAACAATAAGAAGTGAGTATCCCTACTGTGCAAATACTGTAAAACAATAAGAAGTGGGTATCCCTACTGTGCATTGAGTGTACAGTAGGGATACTCACTTCTTATTGTTTTACAGTGTTTGGACATTACGTACTACTCCGATCCAGCTTGTTTCAGTACTTTTTATTGCAGCATTATACATTGTCCCTAATCTAATTTAAAATTCCCAATTTTTTCTTATACTTATATATATATATAATAGTGCATGGAATTCTATTATATATATATATATATATATAAAATAGTGGAATTCTATAACAATGATCAATTTTCTTTCACCGATGCTTTAAAGTGGAGATTCTTAAAGAAAGACTTGCACCACTATAATTAGTAGAATATTTTCAGTTCACAAATATGTGCCACAACCAATGTACTATATATGCTGGATTTTTGAAACAACGGTCCAAATCACACATTAGAAGATGAACGTTTTTAAGGAATTCAAGTCAGTATGCCTTGCAAAAGATAGCAAGCATACATATGAAATTTACACTAGAGATGCATCACTCTATTACCATTCAGACCACTTCCAGTGCTTGTAGCTACTTAGAGAGTTTCCCGCTGAATAAGATAGAAAATCTGAGCAGTTTGATGAGCAAAGTATTATCAATAGTGCTAACAGTTGGACAAGCAAAGTAGTAATAAGAGTGTTTTAAACAAAGGGGTGGGGAGTGGCTGGGTGGGCAAGAGATAGACCTCAAAATGGAGGCAGACCATGATTGAAGTCCAGACACAAGATTACAGGGCTGTGCTGGCTTCTTAGTGGTTGATATGCAGCAAAATCAACAGAGTAAACGTTTTGCCAACCATCCACCCATACACCATTCTTGCCAAGCCAGGTTCTTCATAAGGCCATAAACCACCATTCGAGCTTGCCAAACCACCATTCGAGCTTGCCAAACCACCATTCAAGCTTGCCACACCACCTGTCTCCTAAGATCAGCCTCTAGTAGTTTGAGTAATAAACCAGTAGTATAACACTGTAGCTATCCACTAGTGGTGTTAGTTTGATTTTGACTGTTGTGTGATTTGGATTGGTTTTGTAATTTACTTTAGAGTGATTTATGCCAGTTTACTCAAATGCTAGTTGGCTGGGCTAATCATACCTGTACTGACACTTTTACAAGAAGCGTTTTAATAGTGTACAGTGGTTTATGAGTTCTTAAGTTTGTTTATGAACTTGTTAGCCTACACATGACACTAATGAAAAACAGTACGACAACACAATAAAAGCTATTTTAAATTCTTTGCAGGTATCAAAAACAAAATATTATATTTGCTAATGTATTTTACATTCTAGTACAACTACAGCACAAGTTTTCTCCTCATACCTCCAAAGGATGGAAGTGAACTCTCTTTTGCATATTTGGTACCTCACATTTTTCTTAATCACATTGTTGAATTGATTCTTTCATAGATAAGTGTACGACAAATAGATAATTTAATGTACAGAGGCTCAGTTCGTGGTCCCTCCTCAGTTTTAACAGGATCTATTAAAGGTGTGTTGATTGTGTTTGTTGTAAGAATTATTATATAATATTAACAATATTGTGTTACTCAATAATGATTGTAGTGTAATTATGTAGTAACAGTTTACACATACCCTATAATTGTAACCAAAAGAACAATCTATTATGAAAGTAATTGAATTACACAACTATGGTATGCTCACATGTTTCTATGTACATTTAAGCTAAAGGTATCAATCATGTCACTTCTTTTGGCAGCAAAGCAAGTTATCATTGTTTTATGGTGTGCAAGCACAAAATAATAACCATTGCACATATCATGCAGGACGTCCTCCATCCATGATTGAAGGGGCTGAGATATTAAATGGGACAGTTGATGTAGGAACAAATTGTATACTACTGGATATCACTTGGGAGTCACCAAATCGATTTGGAAAACTGAAACATTATGAAGTAGTATTATTATCAGCTGAATTTGACAATCCAAATGCAACTGTCAATCGCACATTTGCAAGCAGATCCTTATCAGTAAGTATATTTACAGTGTTCAAAATTTTCCATAATCAGTGATGTCTTTTCTTTTGTACTATAGGCCAATCAGACATTCTACACTTTGAATTCTACAATTTCACAAGAAATTGGAATATATTTACTACAAGTGAGGATTGCACTGGTATTCATGCATGTGTGCTAGAGACAAAATTTTAGATAAACTCAGAAAATGAAATTGGATTGTCACAACCTGCACTCATAAGGTTTAATTTATCAGGTAATGTCATTCCATGAGTTCATACTACTTGTTAACTTCACATATTTTCTGCAGACTACATTCCTGTCCATGAGACTTTGCCAGCACCTACTCCAACAAATAAATCTATTAAAAAAGAGGACAAAACTACACCTACTTATGCTTATTACATCATTGGTATTGGTGGTGCATTGTTGATAACAGTGTTAGTGTTGGTGATCTGCTGTTGTGCCTACACCTGTTATGTAAAATGGGCTAATAGAATTGTACTGCCTCCATCTATAAAAGATCCTTGGGGACCGCTATATTATGTAAGATATAAAGTTTACATGCAATGCTTAAAAATTAATTTTATGTAACAATTCGTCCCAGGATGATAGCGGGAAAGAGGTTGAGATAAGCTTGGGTGAACGACCGTCTATCATAGCTGACACTTGGGAAATTAGTCCTGATCACATATTAAAAGGAAAGGCACTTGGCAGTGGATTCTTTGGGGAAATTTACAGGTGTACCATACAAGGTCCCATCAGTACACCGTACACTGAACGAAACCAGTTATCAAAATGGATAGCATTGCCAGCTGCTGTCAAGATATTAAAAGGTAACATCTAATATACTTTACCACTGATCATTTTATATATGCACAGATACTGCTACTGAAAAAACGAGATCAGATTTTATAAAGGAGATTGAGTTGATGAAAAGAGCAGGAATGAAATACAACAGTCATGTAGTGTCCATGATTTGCTGTACTGTTAATGAAGAACCTAATGCTCTTGTGCTGGAATATGTTGACCATGGTGACTTGTTACAATACTTGCAAAAGAACAAAGTTTTTGTAAGTTGGTGATGTGCTTGTCCTTTGCACGTATAGTCAATTAGTAGCTGTGTGATTATAAAGAACTTCAGAACAAAGCAAGTTCTTCAGTTAACTACTTATCTATATGTCCAGTTAATTCTGAAATTAGTATGAAGGGTTGAGGGGGAAATATGGTAAACAAGGAATGATTACCAAATTTCAGAATTCTTCCATCTATCAGTTTTATGACTGTGGAAGTTTACCTATACAAAATGTAGCAAATTGATAAACTATATTTGGCACTGTTGTACAGATCCATAATGTATGTACATTTCTACTGTAATTGTATATAGTGGATTGTTTCAAGCACTAGTATGGAAATATCCACATACATACTTTATTTGTTTGCTGCACATTATGTGCAAGTTATATTTGCTACTTCAGGTCATAAAGAATAAGATGACAGAAGATTCAGTTGATTCCAACAAAGCACTCCCTTACTTGGTAAACTTCATGTGCTGTATAGTGCAATCCTTAGATGGCCGGTCAGTGTTTTGGCAAACTTGGAAATCATGTGATCTCTTAAAAAGACTGCTAATATATCTGTAGACTCCTAAATATTGTGCCAGCAGTAATTAATGTAGTAGCAAAAGGGAGGGAAATGGGGCTCACTCTGTATTAAATACTTTTCAATGTAAGCTAAAGCCTGCATTAATGGTCTGTCTTTATCCCTTGCACCTGTCAGAACAGTCATATGATTGATTTAATATGGTCTTATGGATGCAATACATAATTTCAGGAATAATAGGAATCAGAAGCAATTATAAAGTTTTAGCGGTAAAAAAAATTTGTAATCTTATTCAGAAATTCTAATACAACAGTCACAATAGTTATGCTACTCTAATAAAGTAGTCAGAGTCACAAAATATGATATTGAAATACTTTAATATAGCGACCAACTAAAGAGATTAAGTTTATTTAAAAGTTGAAACTTCAATTGAAATGGTGTACACAGCAATAAACGGACATTATTAGCTAAAAATGGTAGTAATAATGGGCATTTCTAAAAAAACATAATAGGTGATATTTTGAAAGCATTAATTTATGAGCATAATAGCCTCATGTCTAGTAATGCTACACACTACTACACTGTACAGGGGCACAGGGAGGGGGTTTGCAAGGGTTTCAGGAACCCCTGTGTAAAATTTAGACTTCTGAGTTTACAGCAGGAATCTAGCACCATTTACGTAGTTTGGCAGCAAAAAATGTGTGAGTAATAGTATATACCACAGCACAACAACAGGAAAGGATTTACAGAGGGGACATAAACCCTCAACTTATTCAAAAGATCAATAATACTGTAATAGAGTAGTCAGGTTTACTCTAATAGAACATTCATGTTAGTATCCATAATATGAAAAGGAACTTCATTGTAGTTGGAAAGTGTTAGTTTTTGTTTTTCATGCATCTTCAAACCAGACATTATAAATGAAGGTGATGCAATACTGATCGTGACCTTATACTACTATAGCTATATACCATAATTCGCTTTTAATTTGCTTTATTTTCGTAATTAACTTTATAATTCGTTTTATTATTGTATTTTGTGATAAAAAGTTTTGTGTAAAAATATTTCGTATGATTTACGTGAATGACTGCTCTATTAGAGTAGTTTGATCTTGTGTAAAAATTTTTGTGTAAGAAATTTTCATACAAATTTTGTATACGAAAATTATTTTACAATGAAAAAAAAACAAATTACAGTAGCTAGACATCCTGTATTTTATCATTCAGGCATACAAAAATAAATCCATGCTATGCATATTTGTAGTTGGAAAAAATGTTTTAATTGTAAGTCATTCCGTTTGTATCAGTGGATTCATGGTCCCTATACTAATGGGATAACATCTGCGTGTCTGTACGTCTCATGATCTCTGTCTCCACTAGCTAGGCTTATCCCAGGGGGCATCATTAATGTACTAATTTTACAGCAATCTGTTGAGTTTTGGGCCACAAAATATTAATAGTCTCTCAGCAGCTGGGGTGCTGCACCCCCAGATCACTGCTTTTGATAACTTAATACTGCTTTTGATAACTTAATACTGCTTTTGATAACTTAATACTGCTGTTGGAAACCCAAATCCTGGCTATGCCTGCCCCCTGCTGTAGACATTTATAGGATGTGTATAGTTGCCCTATTAATCTCCCATAGGAACCAAGTGATCAGTACTCACACTTAGCTCCAAGGGAGATGTCCAGTCCTTATGATCACTTGAGGAAAGTGTTGAGTGACAATGACTCTGCAATAGAGGATCCCTACCCTGACCTGAAGCAGTTACTACCTGTTGATATGGTAACATTTGCATATCAGATTGCTGATGGAATGGTTAGTTTTTATAGTATTATAACAAGTGTAGTTTTGAAAGTGTCATTGGATGTGAAAATCATCATACTGTATAGTAGGGATCACAGAGGTGTGTGTATGTGGCCCATGCAAAAACATCACCCAAAAACCAACCTCACTTTTCCCTGATAGCAATGAAGCGGTATTGATTAGGTAAAATAAGCCCAAACAAGCCTTCAGATCGACCCAAAATGCTTTGAACAAGTTGCTATGAAATTAAAAAAATAAATTGGAATTTTCTAATGACAGAATGACTGATGCCTTCAGACAAGTGCAACTCAATAACGGCTAAGGCTTCTGGCTTGATTTTTTCACTGTTTAATGATGCTTCAGCCGGACACATGCCTTTTGTCATCTATACCACACTATGCCGGCTCGTAGCCGGGGGGGTTCGGGTGTTCTGAAGAATCGCCCTCTTGGAAAAAAGGTCCACAATTTCTGTAAAAAGGTCCCAAGTTTAGTACACAAGCCCAAATTTTCAGTAGCAAAAGTCCATTAGCTACATTTTACTAAAGACCACTAATAAGAATCTAAATTAAATACTCGAAGTAGCTTGTTCAATGCTTGTGATCGAGATACTCTAATAGAGTAGTCAACCACTCTAATAGAACAATCACTCTAATAAAACAGTCACAATTACTTTTCTTTTAAAGCTGTATGTAACTACTTAATTTATTTACATATTGAGATTGTCTAAACTTGAACTTTTATTAAACATAAAAAAATTGGTGGATAAGCCCGCCCATGAATATATAGCATCCATGCTTCAACTCCATGCAATGTGTAATTTCATTGTTTAAGACTTCTACTCCACTACCCCTGTTTATCATGACAGAGTGCTCAATCTTTCCCATTCTTATTCACTGTGACATTCCAATATATTATATTTAGACAGATGCATATGCAGATAGTATTATTACAGTAGCAGTAGAGATATTTTTCCAGATGTCATGTCATCCAGCTGGTCTTGAGCTTACCTAAAAATGTTATTTTTATTGACTGAAATGCCACCAAATTCAACCTTTTAGTATCTATTTTCAAAAAATTTCCTGGGGGAATGCCCCCAGATTCTCCCTAGTTTCAGTGTGCATACCATCTGAATTATGCCATAAAAGGTCCACTTTTCTTCTAAAAGAACCTACCCAGATAAAAAGTCTGGCTACAGCCCTGCTACGTGCGCTGCATTCTTCATGGACTTACCAGTGTTCTCCTTTGTGCCCCATTTGTCTCTGCTGACAGTGAAATGTGTCAATTTGGTGGTAGCGCGTGATGGCTTCTCTTTGTAATGGAAATTTTCTGTATTTTTCATAGTAGCTACTTTGATTGCAGAGGTGCTTTTCAAATGGTCTAAAAAATAAATACAATGATTGATGGTTAGGTTACGAGTTGAATATAGCTGACAACAAAGCATAATGGATACTTCACTTTCACAACTTTCAGATGATAATTGATAACAGGAGTGCACAGTGCCATTTCTTTCTTTGATGTGGTATGCGCTGGTTCACCAGTTGTTGTGAATCCGAGCGATCAAAGTGCTAAGTTGGCTTAGCTCTCCAAGGTTATAAAGCACTTTAATAGGCTCAACTCAACTCAAACATTCACACCACTCATACAAACTGCAAAAGGGGCTTTCTATTTATACTATAAAACTGAATTACCTAACTTCCTGATGAAAGTCTTACAAAAACCACAAAGTCCTAACACAGCAATACAGTCACCTTGACCTTAAAAGGCTGCCTTATATCTATGGTACAAAAGGACGTAACCTAAATAATCAAATTTACATCACTTCCTAATTACAAAACAAAAGTTTTCTAT
Organism: Dysidea avara; assembly: GCF_963678975.1. Classification (NCBI taxonomy): domain Eukaryota; kingdom Metazoa; phylum Porifera; class Demospongiae; order Dictyoceratida; family Dysideidae; genus Dysidea; species Dysidea avara. Next base: position 10,787,746 of record NC_089274.1, read on the forward strand.
TGCTTGGTGTGTGCATGACATGGGGTCCTATGTCCACCAGTCATAATATTTTACAAAAAAAGGTAAACAAACAAGTACATAAAAATTTGGAATTTTCGACTAGAGTAGGAACCATACACATCGATAAAAAGTAGAGAAATAAGCTGGAGTAGTGCATGATATTAAATCATACTAAAACAATATGTATTATATCCCTACTGTGCATTTCTATTATGGTATCTCACATGAGCACAGAAGGGATATAACACTTCTTATTGTTTTACAGTGATTTAATATCATGCACTACTCCAGCTTGTTTCAGTACTTTTTATCAATGTGCTATGGTCCCTACTCTAGTTGAAAATTCGAAATTTATTCTGTACTTGTATACGTAGGGATACTGCAACTATACTGGCATAATTTGTTTATGTTTTGTGGTAATGACAAAGCCAACCCTGTAATAAACAGTGATAGTTGGAGCCCATCCTGCTTATCTGATTAGCAATTTTGAGTTGAGGTAAGTGTACAACCTAACAGCATTGGCTTTACTAACTGTAATTTTGGTGGAGCATGCGCATTGTAGAGACCGAAAATTTGGTATGGGTTAACTATTGGTAAAATAGGGTAAAAAATGTCAGATACCGGTTTTGCCTAAAAAGTGGGAATAAGCCTTTTCTATAATGACGCCAGAATAAAAAATGGCGACCTCTATTTGGGGGACTGTAATGTTTTCAAGTACAGGTGATATTGGGCGACAAATGAAGATCGATCATTTGTGTGATTCAGGAAGAAGATATCGAGCTAAAACTAACAGGTATGGGTATAACACAGCGGAATAAAATAGTTTACGTGGGTTTTGAAAATTTCGGCTGGTTTCGAAGGTTGAGTAGAAATAACATTCCTTTATATACGTTATAATCATACCTGGTAACTTCGCTTCAATATCACCCTTTATTAACAATGAAATGGTTCATGAAAAACTTGCCGTCATAGGACGTAGTACTCGAAAATATGAGTACCCCAAATAGAAAACCGATTTGACGTCATTATGGAAAAGGTTGATTGGTACAACACTACAATATAATTATGCAGCTGTACAACCAGAGAAATTTTTCAAACTGTTTTAATCTTTAAGTTTTAATCTTTTAAATCTTTAATCTTTAAGGTGAGGATGGATAAGATAGTGTCCCTATAACTTATGTAATATGCTCAGCCACAGTACACACTAATTCCCTGCTAGGTTCTACTGTAGATACAGTACACTGCTGTCATTAATAGGGATTCTGCAATTGTGCTGGCATAATTTTGGGCATAATAGATAAGCGTGGGAAATCAGGAATAAATTAAGCTAGCATTTTGAGGTGATTATAAAGCTTTATCCAATAGGAAAATGTGCAGATTACATAAAAGAATTTGAGAAACTCTAATAGAGAAGTCAGAAATTCTGCTACAACACACAATATTACTACTGTAATAAAACAGTCACTTAAACATGAAATACTGTAATATAGCAACCAGCTAAAAGAATAGGAAACTATTATAAGCTGAAATATCAGTGTACATGGCCTAATACAGCAATAAAAACTAACATTATTGGCCACAGAAGACGACACAATTGACAATATATAGTGGGCATTTCTTAAAAGCATATTAGGTAATTTTAGGAGCTCTGCTCAAAAGATGAATGCTCAATTTTTGAACATAATAGCCTCTTGTCTAGTCATTAATACTAAGTTTGAGCTCTTTAAATACAAATACTGTAATATGTTTTATTTTTAAGAAGAAATTTCGTGATAAATTTGTTTTATGTTACCATCCTGATCCTTTGCAGCAATAGTACTGCAAAAAGCTATCAGCCACACTCTTTGATGCTCGATGTGGCTAGGTTGAAATCAACTACAGTTGGCAGTCCACATAGTTAATGAATGGAAATTTTGTCTAGTATTATGTTAGCATTGTGTAATGTAATTTTCAAGTAATTTTTACAGCATAATGAAAGAATTTGAAATTATGATACTTATGTTTTTAATTATTCTTTAGGAATATCTGTCCAGTCTTGGAATTATACACAGAGATCTTGCTTGCCGTAATGTTTTAGTTGGTAATAACAAAGTTCTAAAAGTTTCTGATTTTGGTTTGGCCAGACAACTAAATGACAACTTGGTCTACTACAGAAGTACAGAAGGAAAATTACCAATTCGTTGGATGGCTCCAGAAGCTATAAGAGACCGTGTCTTCAACACAAACACAGACATGTATGTTAACTGTACATACAGTATGTAACTGTTGATTTGATGTGTATATATGTCATAGATGGAGTTATGGAGTGACACTGTGGGAAATCTGTACACTTGGTAAGAGAATAGTTCTCTCTATACGTATATTATATTGCACGTATAGACTGCGTGCATGCTTTCTTGTTCTGTCTTTCTACAACCTTAGGTGCATTCCCGTATCCTTTTCTTACAAATCATGATGTTCTGGAGGCTCTCCTTGAAGGACAAAGACTGGAAAGACCTCCCAACTGCACTGAAAATCTGTGAGTGTTAACGTTATGACTGTAATAAGCCATAATATACAACATGTGTATCTCAACAGGTATGAAATCATGCTTGACTGTTGGAAAGCTGATCCAGAATTACGTCCGTCATTTTCCTTTTTGAAAGGAAAGACAGAAGAGATGATTCAAAATGCCAACCAGGATTATCCATATTTGGATTTCAACTTAAATGATTACTTGCCATACTGTAATCTCCGGCTTACAAGTGAAGCTGTTAGTACTGAGAATATTCTCAATGACATAAAGGAAGAGCCAGAAGAGGAAGACATGATTGATAAAGATGAATCAACTGAAGAAAACAACATTGAAAAGGAAAGTAGCCCTACTGGATATGGTGTCTAAACTGGACTGGACTTGTGCTACATAGCTAAACACTGTATAATCAACATAGCCAATTGACGTTGTAAATCAAGTAGCTAGTATGTTACTGCATAATATTACAACTCTGTATTTTGTCATTTTATTATGCATGTATGCGTCTATCCCAGGTCCTCAACTCACATGTGTCAAGACACACTACCGTGTGTCGTGCGGCCAAGAAAGCCGGCGCACCACACCGTGAGTATATTGACTGGAAGAAAGAAAACAGCTTTTTCACGCGTGCATAGCTCCATAGCCTCTTCTCCAAAACACACCATTTTGGTATTATAGCTGTCAGCCAGATAGGGTAGGCTACACAACAAATTTGATTAAATTCGCAACAGCCATTTGCGAGATATGGACGTTCAAAGTTTCGTTTTAATTTCTTCGTTTTTTACTTCTTATGGGTTACGGGGGGCTTCGATTTTTATTTCGCACACCTTGCAAAAATTGCTATAAAACGCAAGCGTGTAACTCGATTGCCTCAAACTTTATATTATATATATATATATTTGTTAATGTACAAACTCAATCATGAGTATATTCGTACATATGTAGTTAGCTACTCATTTACAAATTTATATAATCGTTAAATAAATCAAGAGATGGAGCTTGGATAATATGATAATCTAGTTGGTTCCATAATTTTATTGTAAAAGGAAAGAAGGAGTTCATATAAGCATCCACCCTTGTTGGCAACTACAGAAATCTTTGATGGTGACCTCTAGTTGTGGTGTTGCTTGGTCTAAACTGTTGGTGCACATTAATATCTACCATGTCATTAATTATTTTATACATTAGTGAGGCTCTCAAATTATTTCTTCGCTTCTCCAATGTCTTTGGCACAAATAAGGGGTGTGTAACGGTGGATTCACATACCAAGTTTGCTGTGAATCTCAGGAATATCCAAGGAGTTATGAGCGTTTATTCACGTAAAAAAAGGTCCACTTCTGTCAAGGCTACAGAGTAAACCGAGTATAGGAATAACTTGAAGATTGGTGTGTAGATAGGCTGATCATCGTAGCAATGCCTTTTGATAGTTTGAATAGCAATAGAGTTACAGCGACAATTAAAAAGTTATAAAGCAAAAGCCAAACAAATGTAAAAAAATCGCGGGATTGACATACTCTAATAGAGCAGTCAACACGGGGTTAAAAAGGTGTACAAAAAAATGTCAAAAAAGAAACCTTACCAGAGTTCGAACCGGGGACCTCCATACCTAACACCTGCATCTTTAACCACTGAACCACTGCTACCTTGGCTGATCATCTCACTTAATTTCTGCCTTATATTGTTATAAATGAAATTTCTAGTTGAAATCTGCTTATGCACCTATCAATGTATTGCCCCCCCCCCCCCCCCCCCCCCCTCGGGCGTAAGTGGGGCTTTACAGGGGGAATTGATACGAAACTGCTGCCCCACTATGGGGCATTTGACGATCGTTCAGTAAGCACCCAAATATTTTTTGTTGTAACTTCTTTCGCTATGCTGATGTCAAATCCCGAGTAAATCCTGCGTTGCAACTGGGGCCAACGGTGGGGATTTGACACGATAGGTTTTCCCTACTATGGGGCATTTGACATTCGGCTGTGTCAAATCCCCACTATAGCCCCATATATGCCCGAGGGGGAGGGGTAGTGGGGCAATACATTGATAGGTGCATTATAATCAAACGTTTGTAATTTCGTAGATCTACCAATAGAAGTACCTACCATAGGAAGTTGTTACAGCACCAACTTTACTATGATCACTATTTAAGACAAGATGCAACACTTTTTACCAAAACATTAAATTTGATGCCTAAGTTTTATTTTTCTGTTGTATATAGATTCTTAGGACTAGGACTATTACAGGCCTAGTGCCTATTATATTATTCCTGTACTATAATAACTATGATAATAATAATAAAGTACTAGATTGTTCTAGAACATTCTATGTATGTTCTATTAGAAGTCCTCAAAAATGTGCACTCTATTAGAGTATTACAATAAATATTGAATTAAATCATGCAATGAAATTCATTTATAAGTCTGTCTTCAATAATCATCATTGTATCTGCATAGAAAAGAAGAAATGTGAGTAAAACAAACCTCATAGGCTGGTTTTGGGGCCAAAAAAGAAAGCGAAATCCACACAAAAACAGCCAAGCTGTGAAAAAATGGTGCAACCTTAAAAAGCCTGGGTGAAAAAGTTGTAAAATCAAAGGTGGCGGCCAAGAAATGGCTGCAATGATGTTAATGATAAAAAAATTTAATAATGGCTGTGTGCATTGTTAAAATTTAACATCATTGCACCATTTCTTGCTGCCATCTGTGATTTCACAACTTTTTTCACCCAGGATTTTTAAGGCTGCACCATTTTTTCACAGCTTGGCTGTTTTTGTGTGGATTCATTTTGCAATCTGAAAATTTTTAATAACAATAGCACCAGTACTCCACATGATTACTGGTACTGATCATGATGGATGCAGACAACAGGTAGTGTTTAATAGAGAAGAGCATTTACGTACAGGTCTATAGATCTAGTAGTACACAAGAAAATGTTTAAAGTCAAGTAAAATTCACTGTCACAGTAGCACCTAACCCTAATCTAATGCAACAGCTAATAGTAAATACTATGGTTACTTTTTAAGTTTCTTTTCCAGTGCCATACGTGCTTCTTTCTCTTTCTTCAACTCAGTGGCAAGTAATGACAAGTGGTAGGACATCGCCTTCTCATCATTAACATGATCATCATGATCCTTCCTCATCACAGATAAACTCCTGGTAGAGACATGGGATTGTGGTGAATGGGACATGTCAATCTCTTTTTCCTAGCTAGGGATTTCTTTGCATTCGGATATGAGATAGGAAACCTTTTACAACCTTTAATTTGTGACGAGTTTTCAGATCTTTACTCTTTGTCTCCTCTTTACAGTATTCACACGTCACTAGACAATATGTACAGCTGTTGATCCTTATTAGTAGAAGCCATATGCATATTATTGAATTAGATCTACAAATGGAAATTAGATTGCAATGTGTAGTCAGCTATCTCAAGAAACAGCCTAACACCTCATAAAGAACTTTTGATGTCTAGATCCTCCAGTTAAAAGATTTATTGGTCAAGCAGCTATCCAAGTTACAGGTCAACCTAATTGTAGTTTAAGACCAGTAACAGTAGGGAATGATTGTGCTGATGGCTGGATTTATTTTAATGGATTAGTAGAACCTCCTCCATATACTATTAGAGGAATGTTGCAGACCAACATAGTCAAACAGTTAAAGGAGAGAATAAATACTACAATTTGAGCAATTACATATGTCAATCCTCCTCTTCTAATCCTGCTAACTTTGGTGAAGTCTGGACCCCTTGATTGGACTGATCTTTTCATTGCTATAATTATAGCTATGTATGATTTACTGACTAAGCATCCAATAGTGTGTGTGTGTGTGTGTGTGTGTGTGTGTGTGTGTGTGTGTGCGTGTGCGTGTGCGTGTGCGTGTGCATGTGTAGCTATCCAAAGTTACTTCCTTGTTTTCTGTTTCAAACAGTCTCTAAATAAAACAGTGGGTAGTTGTTGTTATTATGGATGAAAAACTTCAGCAAAAGGCTAAGTAAATCCATAATGAAAATTCTGCAAAGCCTTCATAACCATATTTATAATGAAAATTTTGTGTCATTCCAGTCCATTAAAACATGATGGGGATCAAGAACTAAGCCTTAGTTTAGATGGCTTAAGTTGTTCTGTTTTATAGGCGAGCAGCTAGAGTTCAATGAATTTGCTAAAGCATTGTATGCACATAGTATATTAAATGAACTATAATTATATAGCTTGCTAACAGTGGAGCAGAAATTATTGTATGGAGATATTATGACTTATGATCAGTGACGCTGGGTTGCTTATAAAGAATGTAGCTTGTAAATTAGATTAACAGGTTTTTGGTCACATGAGATTCCATACCATCAAAGGTTTAATGATCTAATTGTACTCCCTCCCACCCACCCATTATCATGGATACTATAATACGTATGTGGCTATGTGCACATGTTGTATATATGTATATCAATTCATGGTCATCCATAAGGTTTGTATTTTGTTTACAAATTTATGACCATATTTTGGAAAACCATACATTTGGCACATGCAAAATTTGTGGGAATACGCAATTGAAAATTTCAGCTATTTTTTTTTTAATTAATTTTTTTGCATGTTCTGATAAAGGAACTATTACGCCTTCTTACTGTGAAATTTCACAACCATAGCTTCTTCTTTATTCTAGGAGATATACTCAATTATATCAGACCATGTAGTATTTATTTATTTATTTATTTTATTTATCAGCACAAGTGCTGAAGGTCTGTAGGACACCTGGTCCTACAGCCTGCTCAAAGACTTTAGCTACTTAAGGTGTGTTTGAAAAGTTGGAGAAAGGAGAAAAAATCCATGACTGGACCTAGGTGGCCTCGAACCTGCAGCCATCCGATTTACGCTCGAATGCTTACAGGAGTCGGATTGTTAGTATAATACAGGTTATACCAAGCTTTTTTGTATTCAATAAGCCACTGGTAATACCATCTTATATCCCTCTTTTTTCACAGTGATAGTTAATTTTTGTTTATTGTATCTAATTTATGTATGTGTATGTATGTAGGTGTACAGGCTTCTAAGCCTCAACCCAAATCACATCATAATCATATAATATTATGCATATACTCATCTGCTGTTTTTAGGCATGTAACACTAATGCATGTCATACCTATTAGCAGGTTAATAACCTGCTGCAGATGACAGTATGATCGATCACCAAAGCCAGCTCAGGCTTATAGCCTTTGCTATAGCCTTTGCAGTGCTGGGTGAACAATCACCCCAGCCAGTAAGAATCCAACCACTGGATCCATTTAATACATACCTGGATACATACCTACTATAATACTGTTTAGTTGGGTATTTGAGCTTTCTATTAGAATAATTATGTATATTAATATTATTCTTTGTTCATGATTCCAGATGCATGCCAAGAAGTATAATTGCATCAAGTCTACAAATTTAGATTAAGAGGAGAGGGACTTCAGCCCCCCTAGCACCTCTTCCACCTAAGATTATTGTGCCACTAAGCAATGATAAATAGCATACATAATAAACTAGCTAAGAAACCTTACCAGATATGTCAACTTGCAGCTCTGTTGATACTACTACAGGTGGAGTCAAGTAGAACCAAATGGACACTAGTTTATTTAGTAGTTTCACAATGTGTGGGACAGCAATTAACTTACAACTTGGTGATTTGTTCATTCCCAAAACTAAACATTTTCTTGTCTTTAAACAATAATACAAGTGATTTAATTGAGGAAAAGCACAAAGAACACATGATTAAACTATCAAGGATCACTTTTCATCCATTATAGATTGTAAAAATGGAGATCTTAAAGTAATTTGTCATCAATTTGTCACACCTGATCACTATACTACTATAAACTAATAATGAATACTAGTTTGTTATGTATTAGACAGTAAATTAGCCATATCTTGCAATTGGGAATGCTTCAATGTATTATCACAAAATTTACATAAGGTAGATAACCACTCAGTGCTTCATGTTAGCTATAAAAAGAAAATAGGTCGATGTGCCCAAATGTATGGTTTTCCAAAATAGGGTCACATTTGTCCACTTAGCTAGGTGATGACTTAGGATTGAGAGCAGATGAGCTTGTTTGACATAGCAGCTTTCAATGGTTATGTCTGTCACGTTTGGTTGCTATTGATCAATTGCTGCAATTTGGCATGACTTAGCAGTTACTTGTTTTGCTAGACTATAGTAAACCACAAGTGCAACCCTCTTTGTGGAAGAGCTTATCGCCCGTCCAATGATTTTCTCAGTTACGCATTATTCATCCAAAACAACTCATTTTCTTGATATTATAATGTCATGTATAATCAATGTCATGTGTGCTATCATGGCGTCACTGTTTACTTGTTAATTGTTATGTATACTTACTATCTTTGTGAAAATGTTATGTGTTTTGCATTAGGGCAAAGTAGGCAATGATAGAGCTCGGTGCAGTGGAAGGGTATAGCTAGGCATAGTAGGGAAATATACTAAGCTGCATACTATGAACACATAATAATATAATGTAATGGAGTCCTGAACAAATAGTGGCATCACTATTGCCTCCCTGGGGTGTTTCACAGCATCCAACATGTTAATTTTCTTTGTGGTGTGATTCTACGTGTATCATACTTATATAGTCAATTGGCACTATCTCAGTAAAGGTGCACATACTGTATCAATAAAACCGGATAAGTGTTAATGCAAACATCAAAGTTGCTGGTAGTACCACATCTTAATTATAGTACAGCAGCATAGTGAGAAAAATATGCACTTTGTGATATGATTACACACATAAATTGCACTCTTTATGATATTTATTTTTGATATAGTGCCATCACCGATTTGACCTTTGGTGACCTTTATGGTCATTTTTGCATTGAAAACTCATCATTATGATTAAATATAGCTCCCTGTAGGCATTATTTTACATGGATAACATAGTTCCAAATCAAAGGTCTAGCTGAACAATAAAAAACAACTTGGTTATTATTTGAAGCCAATAGGTTAAGTTATGATAATTTTGTATTATAAATTTTCTTGCCCATTAGTAATTTACACCCCAAGAACAGAGGATTTTGTGAATGACCATAACTTTGAAGTGGAATAAACTATTCACTAACTATTCAAACAAAAATCAAGTTGCCAACACCTTTCCATGTTTTACAGTGTAAAATAGTGCCTCAGGGTAATAAAGACAAAGCAATTTTCAATGGCAAAAATGACTGTAAATGTCACCAGAGGTCATATCTGCAATGGCACTACATCAAAAAATAAAGGAGTACAATTTGTATGGAAAGTTTTATAATTATATCACAAAATGCCCATTTTTGCACTATACTGCTCTACTATATATTAGTTAAGTTTTGGATTCAGCCAAACTAGGGAGTGGTTGCAAAACATGGATAATTATTTTATTGGCTGGATTTCATCCTCTTTGATTTTAAAGGTGTTTCGAATTTCCACATAACGTTAGTCTGCAGTGTTGCTAGTTATGTATATCTTTATGTAGCTACATAGTTCAATGCCAAATGTATCTTGCATGATTTCAAAAACCCAACTTCTGCCGTCTTGCTGGTTGTCCAATTTGACATCTGGCCTTCTTGCTGGTTGTCAAGATTAACTGACTTACAGGGGGCTTTGCTTCTTCAAGAAACTAATCCTCTATCAGTCATTCCCTATACCAACCTGATAGCTATCATCAATTCTAACACAGAAACACACTCATTATCAAATGGTATTTTATAGAGTTTACACACCCTCTTGGCTTTGAGCACTACATTGTTTGAGTCTTACTGTAGAAAAAAACTGAAAATTTCTCACTGTGTTGGAAATTATGGAAGATCATAGCTATGTCACAATGAGTTAGCAATGTACGTATTTCCCATATTAGACTAGAAGCCTGTTGGATGAGATAGCTATAGATCCTAAGTCAGAGCCTCAATTTCCACATCATATATACTTCTTGGAATGATCACAGTGGCAACTTTTCAGCATTAATTCTGGGCGAAATTCGGAAATATTAGCTAGTATATGCTAATTACTGCATGCATAGGTGGGCGTATAGAATAGAAATTTCTCATGTGAGGTAGTCATTTCATTACACTTGTACGGTACAGTTAGCAGCGATAAATAGATCTAACCAGTCAATGACAATTGAATCAGACGGAGTTGAGAATGGATTTTTCACGCAGTGTACTGTTCACAGTACTGGTCGGTATAGTTTTGGCGCACAACATACAGCTATCTCGTGGTTGTGCCCCCAGTTGCAATGAGGGTGGTGCCGCAGGCGGTAGTGGCTCCGGCGACAGCACTTTAGTGGTGCCAACTGCCAACTCCAAAACTATTCAAAGAGTGATGGTCAGTAGCGTAGAACAGGCCAGAGTGAGAGGAGCTTGTCACAGCATCTGCATCACTACCGTAAGACTTAGAGTAGCTAGTTATCTTATTATGAACTCTTGACAGAAGTGATTATTGCTGAACAATAGGTAGACTGCTTGTCATGCATACAGACAGCAACACGTGCATGCCGGTTGTTAAATAAGTTGTAAGCACTGGACATATATCCTTGTATAATCAGTGGAGCCATAGCAGTTGTGCTAATCATCATAGAGCAGCTAGCTACGTAGTTTAATATTACGTAATCATATTATCAAGAGTCCATAATAAGAGAGCTCTTATTATGGACTCTTGATATTATGTATATGTAGCTACATGCATGCATATTGCAACATGCCATTAAATAGCGTAGCCTTATAGCAATAGCCTAGCTATGTCATGTTGAATCATAATGCTATAGATTAGTTATATTGTATCAGATGCTTATGTTCTAGAATGCAATAGCCCACACATTGCTTTTGTAAAATTCAATATTGTGTTTGTCGGTCATTATTACATTTTATGTTTTGTTTCCTCTGTAGAGTAACGTTCGATATGAAGTAAGTTGAATGCAATATAATATGCACGTATAACTGTATAATGTACGTAGCTATATGTAAGATATGCATACATGTACATACACACACATGGCACATTATAATTGTACATTGACATTGCAATGGCATGCAGCATACTTATAACGCATCCAGTGTATATAATGTTTAGGGTGGTGCTCTGATGTCTAATAGCTAATTCATTCAAATTGAAATGCACAAACTCTCTAGATAACTCAACATATTGATTTTGTGCTATTAGTAAACTTATCATCTACTATCATTGTATACAGTATACAACCTCCTTGCCATTGTGGCCTGCTGTACGTGAACTGAACCAGTCAAGATGTTCTAGGATATCATTTGTAAGTGTTATTAGGTCAGAATTATTTAGATGGATAACTATACAATATTTTAACAGTATCTACAGTGTCTTGATGGGTGTGTGTCCAGAGGATTTCATCATGCAGGTAGTTCAATTTCAAATACACAGTGCCAAGATGACTGTGTAAGTCATAGTGTTTGCCTAGCTATGTAGTTGTACAATTATTCCACAGACTCAAAGTTGCAATTCTACTTGTTTTAATCTGGGAACATGCAACATTGGCACTAAATGCAGTTTAGGATGTGTAAGTTTTCAATTGTTTTAACACAAGTCCCAGTGTGTGAGTGCAATATCTACAGTATCACCCAAATCCAAGGCAACACTGAGGTCATAAGTGGTACTAATTTCCAAATGCACTAAGTAACATTCCAGTGTGAATCATAGAATTTGTAGCCTTTAAACCGCCATGTCAGGTTAATTCTAGCACATAAAGTAGGAATATTTGCATGAGCAAAGTGTGATAATATATGCAATAGTTTAAAGTTACTGAGCATAAGTATGTATCTATTTCAACTATCCTGTCACTCTGTAATTGTACAACACGTACATGGCTATTTTCCCTCCCACACTCTGGATGATATTTTGATAATTTATTATCCCTGCCCTCCAATGATCACCACTGCACTTGTTTGATCTTCCTACACACTGATATAAAACAATTCAATATATGACATGTAATGTAGCAGGCAATTTGAAACTCATTCATGTAACTCTATTATACAGAATGGTGGTGGGTGTAGAATTGGTTGTCGCGAAGGAAGAAGTCTTAATGTTTCTGTTGGTGAGGCAGTCTTTGTTTATATTGTCACTTTACAAATTAGGTGTGTTCTATTAATGTTTAGACCAACAAGCAGCCGCACCCTTAAACTCAAACATAAATCTTTTGCTCACTTCAACTGCTGGTTCATTTCTACTGGACACACAAGCCACTCAACCAAACAACACCATCACATTGTCATCAGTACACTCATTTGTGGTCAGGATAGATGGCACAGGTGATGGTGATAATATCACTAGCTATTGGTGGATGGTGAGCTGACAGTAAACATTTGTATGTCATCTGTATAATATTTGTTGTGGCTTCTTAGTGTAACCAGGCTTCCATATTCACCATAGTCGTAGTATACACATTAACCTTCCAGCCTCAACATTTCATGTTCAGTTGAGCCTATATACTGTGTTACAAGAGCTTACTCTATAGCTGCACTATCTCAAGTGCATCAATGTGCACACATACTTTACATGAGCAATATGTTCAGGACTGTATCTAATTATCAGTTACATGCATCCTGTCCCTTGTAGCTACTTGAGAAATTATTGGGTTGCATAGGAAGAGAGTTGTTTCATTATCTAATTATCCATTCTGTCCCTTGTAGCTACTTGAGAAATTATTGGGTTGCATAGGAAGAGAGTTGTTTCATTATCTAATTATCCATTCTGTCCCTTGTATACATGAGAAATTATTGTATATTTCCTTTCTTATTGATCAAGGTATTTCCATAGCTAATGACCATTATATAGTATTCGCATAATAACTGGATCTGCGAAAAGGGATCTTATAGCCCTTCCAAATTTCCAAGTTTGACGAGTCATAACTCATCATGCATTTAACCCATTGTCTTAAAATTACATCCAGGAATAGTGGTATGTTAGGAGTGTAAATTTCAGGCTGGTACCATACACACACAAGTCAAGTTATGGATTGCCAAGTACATGTAATTGGAAAGGCTATAACACCCCTTTTTGCAGATCTGGTTACATTATTCTCTTTGACTATTGTAGCATGCCAATGCTTGTCACTTTTTTTATACAACATCTAGAGAGATTTTGAAGTAACAGAACTTGATTTGAGTGAATTTATTTGCAAGGAAGTTGAGTTGTCATTTGCAGTTATCAACCAACACGGTGTCTCAGATTTTTCACCAATTAAAAGAACCTGTGTAGAAGGTAAATTGTTATTAACATTACCATTGACAGACCAACTTAACATTGCTCCTGTGTAGGTTCTGCTTTAGCACCACCTCCAAACATAGAAATCACATTTGAAGAAAAGGTTAAGGATAGATTAACTAAACGTGGGTCGTTCACAGTGAATGTAAGCTGGACCTATCCAACTGGTATGTCACTATAGTGTCTGCTGATATGTGATAGTCTGTTTTGATTACAGAATCCTTACTCAGTGCTGTTTTATGTGGCTATTCCTTGGTTACTACATCTGCAAGTGATGGAGTAGCTTCTTTACTATAATATCACATACCTATATTTCTAGTATTGGCTTCTGGGAGGATTAGTGTGTTCTCATTATTATATGGCTTCAAATGCAGTCCCTGAAACACCATAATTTGTTTCAAAACAATATATATATAATTAATTGCTGCAGTCTTTATAGATGGTTTAGTGAACATATAAAGCTTCTATACGTAAAGGGCTTCATTATGATACTTGTTCTAATTAAATGATGTGATGAATATGTTTGTAGTTGGTGGGTACAAATATGTGCAATAATCATATCAGTTGTATCCTGACTGTGAGTGGATTCACGACACTGTTATTGTGACCACTTATACCACCATATGTGTTGATGATTACATGTTGTTGTCGTTACAGATTTGCTATTGTCAGAGGTTCAATATAGGATCAAAATTGTTGGAAGAAGATGCAAAGACTATGAGATAATTGTACCTTCTGTATGTGAACATATCACATAGTTGATATAGTGTTTAACAGTTGCTAATTTTGTAGAACATAACTAGTGTTTCAGATTCAGGATATACTCCATACTGTGATCTAACTATCATGGTAAGATAAGTTCATAATGTTATGCACAACCATTAGTATATATGACGAGTGATAGTATACGTATTTCATGTACATCATAGGTATCCACTCTGTTTCGTAACGATGAGAGCAATCCTAACAGAACAGATATTACTTTACAATGTAAGTTGTAGTGTATATACTATAATCACAGTACAATGGTCAATATAACTATCAGATGCATGTACTTTGCATCATAGACATATGCTATTATATTAGTATAGCATACATTTCTTTCTGTGCATAAGCATTTGTCTCTCTGTTCATGATACCAAATGTATTAACAAATCTCAGTGATATTTTTAGGGGGTTTACTGGGGTTCCGGAATCCTTTCTCAAGTTTGAACTTGTAGGCTTGAAACATGAACACCACTGAGTTTGGCGCACAAATTTGCAGAAAAAAATTGGAGCAGGGGCAGGGCAGTATAGCTACAGTAGTGCAATAGGAAACTTGTATTGATTCTTTAAAAACAAAGATGTGCACTTAACTACAAGGGAAACCTTTATGAAAATCAAGATACATTCATAATGGAATACCTGGATTTTACTTGAAATTTAAATGAATGAATTCAGTAGTGTTTTTCATTTCAATCAGAGAATTTGGATATGCACATTACAATACTTTAATAGCCTACTGGATGGGTCTTATAGATAGCCTTTCCAAATTTCCCAAGTTTGACGAATTGTAACTCATCATGTGTTTAACCTATTTGTCTTAAAATTATATCCAGGAATAGTGGAGTGTAAGGTCAGGCTGGTACCATACACACAAATCATGTTATGGATTGCCACGTACATGCAATTGGAAAGGCTATAAGACCCCTTTTCGCAGATCTGGTCACAATTATTGATCCATGTATATGGTGAAAATAGTTTATACTGCTCATGAAATCATGAATCTCAGTAAAATTCTAAGTATTTTAATGGTTAAATATGTGAGCGGCTGAGGGCTGTACCCCCAGACCTCTGCACTTATTACTCACTACCAAATCTGGAAACTATCTCAGAAAAATCCTACAACACCATATTAAAGGAGCATCACCAGAAGATCAGAGTAAAAGAAAAAGTGGTAAGGCTCACTCCTAGGAAGCTAGTTATAGTAATCTATGATCTAGGGAGGGGGTGACGTGTTGAGGCATGCTCCCCTAGTAAAAAGTACCGTAATTTACTTTTTTTCATTGTAAAATAATTTTTGTATATATGCAAAACTTGTATGAAACTTTCTTACATGAAAATGTTTACATAAGATCGAAATACTCTAATAGAGCAGTCAATATTCATGTAAATGATATGAAAATATTTTTACATGAAAATTTTGTCACGAAATTTTTTTGCACAAAAATAAAGTGAATTACGGTACTGCATATCCACTAATTTTAGTTTTGATAATAATTTTGAAAGTTTTAATTTCAGCCAAAAAGTGGTGAGGCTCTGGTCTCTCTACTCTGATGCACACACCTACTCTGATGCACTTGAGCGTCACCAAAAAACTTTTGATATCACAATATCTAATCTAATACGATAGTCAACTAAAAGAACGTTTCCTTATACAGTGTACCTTTATATGGCTGCTTAGTACACATTATGTAATAAATTTGCTCTCCTGCACATTTCAATGCATTGAACAATTTAAACTCTGATCCTTGCTCATAGGTGAAAATCTGACTTTTAATTGATGTCAGTGTAATGATAGGGTGCTACATACAGTATTACATGTATAACATTGTTCACCTTGTATATCTCACAGATCCTACAGAAATTCTATTGCTTAGTCAAACACCAATACAAGACAAGTACACTGGAGACTACAATATTACTCTCTACTTATCACTACAGAGACATGACCCACTATTGTTAGCCTCTCTAATATCATATGGAGTGACAATTTTTCGCTTTGGAATACTGGCATCAAATGAAGTGAAAATATTAGACAATGTGGTAAGTAGCTAAGTCTTTGTACATACAGTAGTAGCACATGCACTGTAAAATGATATCAATGTAGTGTTAATAGTGGAATTCTATTATACAAATAACAATGACCAATTTTCTTCACCTATGCTTTTAAAGTGGAGACTATTATTAAAAGACTTGCATCATTATTATTATGTGACTGAATTTTGTAAAATCAACCATATGGGTGCAATTGACACTTAATGATCAAATTTATAGCGTGAATCTACTCATTAATGATTGTAATCCATTCTTAATACCTTAAATTATTAGAAATATTTTTAAAACTGTTCCCTGATAGAACCCACTAAACATGAAAATTCTAATTATTTCACATGCATCCATATGGGTGGTTTTCCAAAATTTGGTCACATATTTTAATAGAATATTTTCAGTTCACTAGAAAAATATTATAATTATTTACCACAAGCATTGTGGCTAGCAGTACTATGGGTAGCAGTGAAATTTGGGATAAATACCAGGAGTCATATCAAACAGTTGTCAAATTTACCGAAAAAATTTAATAACACATGTTTCATTTGTTCATTGCATTTTGCACACAAAACATGTTTTCAAGCACAACTTTTCCTAACACTTTCCAGTGAAATTTGGGATAAATTTCACTGCTGGTACAGGGACTTTTGTATGGGCAATGAAACAAGTACGGTATTAAGGGTTGTTCTGTATTTTCTATAGCTTCATTTTCTGTAAATTTACCTTTGAGTGATTTATACTAGTTTACTCAACTGCTAGTTGGCTGGGCTAATCATACTTGTACTGACACTGTTGCAAGAACTTTCTAATATTGCTTCATGTGATGAGTTCTTGTTATGAACTGCTTAGCTAACATACAGTACAGTTGTGTGTTAGCTGTTAACAGTGTTACAACACAATTAATGATTCTTTGCAGGTATTGTAAACATAATATGTATGCTAATGTATATTACATTCTAGTCCAACTACAGCACAAGTTTTCTCCTCACACCTCCAAAGGATGGAAAAGAATTCTCATTTTCATATTTGGTACGTACTTCACATTTTCTTAATCACATTGTTGAATTTATTCCTTCATAGATAAGTGTACGACAAGTAGATAATTTACAGTACAGAGGCTTAGTTCGTGGTCCCTTTACAGTTTTTACAGGATCTATTAGAGGTGTGTTTGATTGTGTTTGTTGTGGAATTATAATAATCTACTACATATATAACAACTAAGAAGTATACAACAATAACATTTTACTCAATTGTAGAGCAATTATGTAGTAACGGTAATATATATATATTTATCCTACCTGCAAATTTAATCAAAGAACAATCTGTTTAAAATAATTGAATTTACACAACCATGGTATATTTCGGGGGTGGATCCAGGGTTTGAAAAAGGAGTACATCATGACCAGCTAGGGTATAGTAGTAGGTATATAGTTACATATAGCCAGGGGACTGAAGGCAGTGGCAGATACAGAGGGTTGCAATGGTTTCAGCTGGAACCCCCTCTAAAAATAAGGCGTGTACCCAAAATCAGTTTACAGAGCAGATGCAGGTGGGTGAAACTGCCTAGTTTGTAGAGCAGCAGCTAAGCAACATCTATAATAATAGCTAACAACCTAGTTAATCATTTGGCACCATTCTAACATCAGGGTTGGAAGGCGGGCTCTTCATATGCAATAAGTGCCTAAAAGTAATTAGTTTTATTGGTTTAAAGCTAATTACTGCTAATTCTAAAAGCGTCACTTGCATTTTATGGTAAAATTTAACTGTGAAACATTGCTGGAGAGTAATAGTTTTATTATCAAGCTAGCTACTACTGGGGTAGTTATAGCTGGTTATGAAGCTATACTAGAATTCCAGGGAAAGTCTGGATCCGCCCTTGGTAACTAATCTAAACATTCTCCAAAACTTATTTCTATTGGTAGACCTAGGGGAACCTATGCCTATAAACTCGGTCAGTTATTCCAAAGTGGAATGATATCAGGAGCTTTCTGAATGCGTAAAATCATACATTAATTTTATGTTGTGTCCCACACATGCATATTATGCAAATTCATAAGTATAACTGCCATTTCTACATACTGGTATTGAATAATAACAGAGTTTTCTTTCAACATGTGATCACTTACAACAAGTTCAGCACCAAATCAGGAAAAATTTTCCTGTGGGGGTCTTTTAGTTGGCTTGCTTTGCCATTGGAATGTCAGCTTTTAGAATTGTTATTTGTCACACTGCTAGAGTTGGATAACAAAATAACGTCTTAATCAAAAGTAGTGTTACCAAATTCAATCTCTAGTTGGAGCATGTTTGCACACTAATTCCCACATAAGAATATCCCAGATGTCTTAACATAGGCATAGTAACCCGAGGGAACAAGGATGATTGGAGCCCCCCTTGCGATTTTCTGATTATAAATTGCAAAAAGATTGAGATACTTTAATAGAGCAGTCAGTTACTCTAATAAAGTTGGATTTTTGTGTGCTTTGTCAATCAGTGATACACTGTGCCCTACAAAACTGAGAGTCTAGAGCCCCATATCTGAACATATCTTGCTACACCAATGGTCTAAAAAACCTGAAACCCCCTCTGAGAATTTCTATATCCGCCACTGGGAGGTTCACCCCCAGAAACTATAGGTACGTATTTACATGTCTCAGGACTGCATAATATTTTTGATGTAAAATATATAGCTTATCTAAATCATAGAAATAAATCATATTTTCTAAGTAGTCTACATTGATAAAGAGCTGCATGTAAAGGATTGATTTATAATTTAAACTCACAACAATTGGCTAAAGCCGTTCCTCCTTGTTGGAGTACAAAAAACTATAAAAAGAACAACACCACTACAGTAACAAAAACAACACAATATACAACAGTAACAAGTACAACACAACACAAAAATAATAATTAAACAAACACAGTATATATATACATCAAACATTAGTTAAAATTTACGAAGTGGAGCCTTGAGTCATCACTATAAAAGTTGGTGAATGAAGTTTGTTCCTTAATAATGTCAGATAATGAATTCCACTGATGGGTGGCCAAATGGTGAAAAATTTCTGTGTAAAGCTCAGATGGCATCTGGTAAGATTGGCAGAATGTGGCTTTGTCCTCATGAAATAAGATGATTGGCTACCAAGCTCAATAGTGGATTAAGCTAGATTTTTCTGATAGAATAAAAGTAATGATACATTACAGAAGTACAACGAAATTTTACCAATTGTTAAAGCTTAAGCCATTGTAATTGAGTGGTGATGTGGTCATATTTGTTGAGTTGATATAAGAGATGGACTGCACGATTCTGTAAACATTGAATTCTATAAATATTCTATTGTGTTAGAGACATACCCCATACTGGCAGAGCATAATTCAAGTGAGACATGACCAGTGACTCTAGCAACAGTTTAATCAAGACACACGGTAGTGTGTCATGTGGCCAAGAAAGCTGGTGCACCACACCGTGATCAAGACACATGGTAGTGTGTTGTGCAGCAAAGAAAGCCAGTGCACCACGCCATGAGTATATTAACAGGAAGAAAGAAAACAGCTTTTTCACACATGCATAGCTCCATATGGCCTTTTCTCCAAAGCACACCGTTTTTGCATTATAGCTGTCCACCAGGTAGGGTACACCACACAGCAAATTTGATTAAATTTGCAACAGCCATTTTCAAAATATGGGCATTCAAAGTTTCGTTTTAATTTCTTCATTTTTTTTCTTCTTATGCCATACGGGGGCTTTGATTTTTATTTTCGCACACTTTGCAAATATTGCTATAAAACACAAATGTGTGACTCGATTGCTTTGATCTTTGACACAAATGAAGAGCGTGTAATGGTGGATTCACATACCAAGTTTGCTGTAAATCTGAGGAATATCCAAGGAGTTATGAGCATTTATTCTCGTTAAAAAATATCAAACTTCTGTCACGGCTACAGGGATAAAAAAAACTACAGGGTAAATGAGTATAGGAATAACTTGAAACTTGGTGTGTAGATAAGCTGATCATCATAGCAGTGCCTTTTGATAGTTTTACTAGTAGTAGAGTTACAGCAACAAAGTTATAAAGCAAAAACCAAACAAATGTAAAATTGCGGGATCGAGATACTCTAATAGAGCAGTCACCAATGGGTAAAAAATGTGTACAAAAATGTCGAAAAAATCCTTACCAGAGTTCGAACCAGGGACCTCCATACTTAACACCTGCATCCTTAACCACTGAACCACTGCTACCTTGACTGATCACCACACTTAATTTCTCCGTTATAAAATGAAATTTCTGCTTATAATCAAACATTTGTAATTTCATAGATCTACCAATAGAAATACTAGATTGTTCTAGAACATTCTATGTATGTTCTATTGGAAGTCCTCAAAAATGTGCACCCTATTAGAGTATTACAATAATAAAATATTGAATTAAATAATGCATTTATAAGTCTGTCTTCAATAATCATCATTGTATCTGCATAGAAAAGAAGAAATGTAAGTAAAAGCAAGCCTCAAAGTCAGCCATAGGCTGGTTTTGGGGCCTTACAAAATACAAAAAGAAGTGAAATTCACACAAAAACAGCCAAGCTGTGAAAAAATGGTGCGGCCTTTAAAAGCCTGGGTGAAAAAGTTGTGAAATCAAAGGTGGCAGCCAAGAAATGGCCGCAATGGTGTTAATGATAATGGCTGTGTGCATTGTTAAAATTTATTAGCATTAACATCATTGCAGCAATTCTTGGCTGCCACCTTTGATTTCACAACTTTTTTCATCCAGGATTTTTAAGGCTGCATCATTTTTTCACCGCTTGGCTGTCTTTGTGTGGTAATATTATCAGGGAGAACATCCGTGGTAGTCATGTGTTCAACTATAAGTCTAAAGTAGCTAAATTGTTATAAGCTACAATGCAAAGGACCAAGTTAATTTAATTGAAAAAAAAGAAGAATTCCAAGTGTACCCATGGGTTGGTGTTGCTGTGGGATTCTTAATAGTGTTACATATGGTGACTGTTGTTCTATTAAAGTATTACACTGAGTGCTCTATTATTATTATTATTTTGGAGGGAGAGGCATGTGCCTTTCCCCTCTGGATCTGCCACTGTGTTTCTATGTGCATTATAATTGAAGGTAACAATCATATCACTCAGTAATTCCTTTTTTCCAAGATCAATCAGGCTATGGAACACGCTACCTCAATGACTTATCCAACAACCATCATTATCTGTCTTTAAACAGCAACTGAAATCATTAATTTTCTCAGCAAAGTAACATTGTAGTAGCAACATTAATTCTTTAATTATGTAATACATGTATTACATAGATCAGTTACTGTAGGTGTGATGTACGTAATGTAATGTATGTGCATTTATCCTCAAACTGAGGCTGCACATTATTTAATAAATGAAATTAAAGTATGAATTAATCGACAACTATTGTACATTTATTTATTTATTTACATACCATACAGGACGTCCTCCATCCACAGTTGAAGGGGCTGAGATATTAAATGGGACAGTTGATTCGGTAACAAATCGTATACTACTGGATATCACTTGGGAGTCACCGGATCCATTTGGAGAACTGAAACATTATGAAATAGTATTATTATCAGCTGAATTTGACAATCCAAATGCAACTGTCAATCGCACATTTGCAAGCAGATCCTTATCAGTAAGTATATTTACAGTGTTCAAAATTTTCCATAATCAGTGATGTCTTTTCTTTTGTACTATAGGCCAATCAGACATTCTACACTTTGAATTCTACAATTTCACAAGAAATTGGAATATATTTGCTACAAGTGAGGATTGTACTGGTATTCATGCATGTGTGCTAGAGACAAAATTTTAGATAAAATCAGAAAATGAAATTGGATTGTCACAACCTGCACTCATAAGGTTTAATTTATCAGGTAATGTCATTCCGTGAGTTCATACTACTTGTTAACGTCGCATATTTTCTGCAGACTACATTCCTGTCAATGAGACCTTGCTGACACCTACTCCAACAAATAAATCTATTAAGAAAGAGGACAAAACTACACCTACTTATGCTTATTACATCATTGGTATTGGTGGTGCATTGTTGATAATAGTGTTAGTGTTGGTGATCTGCTGTTGTGCCTACACCTGTTATGTAAAATGGGCTAATAGAATTGTACTACCTCCATCTATAAAAGATCCTTGGGGACCGCTATATTATGTAAGATATAAAGTTTACATACAGTGTATAAAAATTAATTTTATGTAACAATTCGTCCCAGGATGATAGTGGAAAAGAGGTTGAGATAAGCTTGGGTGAACGACCATCTATCATAGCTGACACTTGGGAAATTGGTCCTGATCACATATTATTAGGAAAGGCACTTGGCAGTGGATTCTTTGGGGAAGTTTACAGATGTACCATACAAGGTCCCATCAGTACACCATACACTGAACGAAACCAGTTATCAAAATGGATAGCATTGCCAGCTGCTGTCAA
Source organism: Dysidea avara (assembly GCF_963678975.1). Taxonomy (NCBI): domain Eukaryota; kingdom Metazoa; phylum Porifera; class Demospongiae; order Dictyoceratida; family Dysideidae; genus Dysidea; species Dysidea avara. The sequence continues at coordinate 10,810,784 of NC_089274.1, forward strand.
GATATTAAAAGGTAACATTTAATTTACTTACCACTGATCATTTTATGCCTGCACAGATACTGCTACTGAGAAAATGAGATCAGACTTTATAAAGGAGATTGAGTTGATGAAAAGAGCAGGAATGAAATACAACAGTCATGTAGTGTCCATGATTTGCTGTACTGTTAATGAAGAACCTAATGTTCTTGTGCTGGAATATGTTGACCATGGTGACTTGTTACAATACTTGCAAAAGAACAAAGTTTTTGTAAGTTAGTGATGTGCTTGTCCTTTGCACGTATAGTCAATTAGTAGCTGTGTGATTATAAAAAACTTCAGAACCAAGCAAGTTCTTCAGTTAACTACTTATCTATATGTCCAGTTAATTCTGAAATTAGTATGAAGGGTTGAGGGGGAAATATGGTAAACAAGTAATGATATACCAAATTTGATACTCTCAGAACTCTATCTTCCATCTATCAGTTTTATGACTGTGGAAGTTTACCTATACACAACAGTGGCGGATCTAGGATTTTTAAAAGGGGATTTCTGAGAGTTGGTATAGCTGTAGAAGGCATCTAATGATCCAGAAAATTTTGAAGCTCTGAGATCGGATTTAGGCTACTTTTAGTTAGCAATTACAATAAATCCAATACTTTAAACTGTGAATACTATATAGCTAACTATAAGGCAAAGATGGTTATTGTAAACTTTGATTGCTCTATTAGAGTAGTTACTTGACTGCTCTATTAGAGTATCTTGATCGTTTTTAATGTAGTGGGAGATGAAAAGTGGAGGGTTTAATAGCTATAAATGGTGTCAGTTAAGTGCAGCTGCATGCATGCTACTGAAATACAGTGGTATATAGCTGTTTGATATGACAAATTGTCAGTACAACAATGTGTATGTATTTAGACTGCCACTGAGCTACATTTAAAAGGGGGTTTCTGTCGAAACCCCAGAAACCCTTCTAGATCTGCCACTGCACAGTGTAACAAATCAGTGAACTATATTTGGCACTGTTGTACAGATCCATAATGTATGCGCATTTCTACTATTATGAACTGTAATTGTATATAGTGGATTGTTTCAAGCACTATAGTATGGCAATATCCACATACATACTTTATTTGTTTGCTGCACATTATGTTCAGGTCATAAAGAATAAGATGACAGAAGATTCAGTTGATTCCAACAAAGCACTCCCTTACTTGGTAAACTTCATGTACTGTATAGTGTAATTCTTAAATCATGGATATGACCAGTCAGTGTTTTGGCAAACTTGGAAATAAATGTAAATCATGTGATTTCTTAAAAAGACTGCTAATATATCTGCAGACTCCTAAATATTGTGCCAGCAGTAATTAATGTAGTAGCAAAAGGGAGGGAAATGGAGCTCACTCTGTATTAAATACTTTTCAATGTAAGCTAAAGCCTGCATTAATGGTCTGCTTTATCCCTTGCACTTGTCAAGATTGAGATACTCTAATAGAGCAGTCAATACAACAGTCAGCTGCAGCTGAAATGGTTTAATTTTATTTATCTTTCGACCTGCCAGATCACTACTAGAGAGCAAATAGTCCATGAAACATATGATTAATTTAGTATGATCTTATGGATGCAGTGCATAATTTCAGGAATAGTAGGAATCAGAAGCAATTATAAAGTTTTAGCAGTGAAAAAAATCTGTAATTTTATTCAGAAATTCTAATACAACAGTCACAATAGTTATGCTACTCTAATAGAGCAGTCAGAGTCACAAATATGAGATGAAATACCAACCAACTAAAGAGAATAAGTTTATTTCAAAGTTGAAAAATCAATTTAAATGGTGTGACACAGCAATAAATGGACATAATTAGTTTAAAATGGTGGTAATAATGGACATTTCTAAAAAGCATAATAGGTGATATTTTGAAAGCATAAATTTTATGAGCACAATAGCCTCATGTCTAGTAATGCTACACACTACTACACTGTACAGGGGCATAGGGAGGTGGTTTGCAAGGGTTTCAGGAACCCCTGTGTAAAATTTAGACTTCTGAGTTTACAGCAGGAATCTAGCACCATTTACGTAGTTTGGCAGCAAAAAATGTGTGAGTAATAGTATATACCACAGCACAACAACAGGGAAGGATTTACAGAGGGGACATAAATCCTCAACTTGTTTAAAAGATCAATAATACTGTAATAGAGTAGTCAGGTGTACTTTAATAGAACATTCATGTAAGTATCCATAATATGAAAAGGAACTTCATTGTTGTTGGATAGTGTTAGTTTTTGCTTTTCATACATCTTCATAATTATAGTTTCAAACCAGACATTATAATTGAAGGTGATGCAACACTGATTGTGACCTTATACTACTACTATAGCTTTATTCTGCAGTTTTTAAAGATATAGTTAGACATCATCACTCAGGCATACAAAATGAATCCATGCTATGCATATTTGTAGTTGGAAAAAATGTTTTAATTGTAAGTCATTCCATTTGTATCAGTGGATTCATGGTCCCTATACTAGTGGGATAACATCTGTGTGTCTGTACGTCTTATGATCTCTGTGTTCACTAGCTAGTTTTACATCATTAATGTACTAATTTTATAGCAGTCTGTTGAGTTTTGGGCCACAAAATATTTATAGTCTCTCAGCAGCTGGGGTGCTGCACCCCCAGACCCCTGCTTTTGGTAACTCAGTACTGAAACCCAAATCCTGGCTATGCCCGCCCCCTGCTGTAGACATTTATAGGATGTGTATACTTGCCCTATTAATTTCCCATAGGAACCAAGTGATCAGTACTCACACTTAGCTCCAAGGGAGATGTCCAGTCCTTATGATCACTTGAGGAAAGTGTTGAGTGACAATGACTCTGCAATAGAGGATCCCTACCCTGACCTGAAGCAGTTACTACCTGTTGATATGGTGACATTTGCATATCAGATTGCTGATGGAATGGTTAGTTTTTATAGTATTATAACAAGTGTAGTTTGAAAGTGTCATTGGATGTGACAATCATTGTACTGCATAGTAGGGATCACAGAGGTATGGGTGTGGCCCATGCAAAACATCACCTAAAAACTAGCCTCACCTTTCCCTGATAGCAATGAAGCAGTAATGGTTAGGTAAAACCAAGCCTTCAGATCGAAAATGCTTTGAACAAGTTGCTATGAATTTTTTTATATAAAAAATGATTAAATGGAATTTTCTAATGACTGACTGACTGACTGATGCCTTCAGACAAGTGTAACTCAATAAGGGTAAGGCTACGAGTTTGATTTTTTCACTGTTCAACGATGCTTCTGCTGGAAACATGCCTTTTAGCAAACTGCAGTAGGTACGTACAACGCACTCTTCATGGACTTACCAGTGTTCTCCTTTATGTCCCATTCATCTTTGCTGACAGTGAAAAGTGTCAATTTGGTGGTAGCACGTGATGGCTTCCCTTTGTAACAGAAATTGTCTGTATTTTTCATAGTGGCTACTTTGATTGCAGAGGTGCTTTTCAAACGGTTCTTGATTCGTAATGCTGTGTAATGGGTTGAATATAACTGACAACAAAGCGTAATGAATATTTAGACAACAATTGATAGCAGGGGTGCGCGGTGCCTTTCTTTTGATGCGGTATGCGCGGGTTCACCAGTTGTTGTGAATCTGAGTGATCAAGGTGCTAAGCTGGCTTAGCTCTCCAAGGTTATAAGCACTTTAATAGGCTTAACTCAACTCAAACATTCACACCACTCATACAAACTGTAAAAGGTGCTTTCTATTTATACTAAATTACCTAACTTCCTGATAGAAGTCTTATAAAAACCACAAAGTCCTAATACAGCAATAAGGTCACCTTGACCTTGAAAGGCTGCCTTATACCTATGGTACAAAAGGACGTAACCTAAATTATCAAATGTACATCACTTCCTAATTACAAAACAAAAGTTCTCTATTGCTTGGTGTGGATCCCTATGTCACACCAGTCATAATAATTTTATTTTACAAAAAAAGTTAACAAACAAGTACATTAAAAATTGGAATTTTCAACTAGAGTAGGGACCATAGCACATTGATAGAAAGTACTGAAACAAGCTGGAGTAGTGCATGATGCTAAATCACAGTAAAACAATATGTATTATATCCCTACTGTGCCTTTCCATTGTGGTATCTTGAGCACAGTAGGGATATAACACTTCTTATTGTTTTACTGTGATTTAATATCATGTACTACTCCAGCTTGTTTCATTACTTTTATCAATGTGCTATGGTCCCTACTCTGCTTGAAAATTCCATTTTTTTTGTGTACCTGTATACATAGGGATGCGGCGATTATGCTGGCATAATTTGTTTATGTTTTCTGGTAACAACAAAGCCAACCCTATAATAAACAGTGATGGTTGGAGCCTTATCCTGCTTGTCTGATTAGCAACTTTGAGTTGAGGTAAGTGTACAACCTAACAGTATTGGCTTGCCGGCATAATTTTGGGCATAATAGATATGTGTGGAAAATCAGGAATAAATTAAGCTAGCATTTTGAGGTGATGATAAAGTTTTAACCAAAAAGTAAAATGTGCAGATTGCATAAAAAATTTTGATATACTCTAATAGAGAAGTCAGAAATTCTGCTACAACACACAATATTACTACTGTAATAAAACAGTCACTTAAACATGAAATACTGTAATATAGCAACCAGCTAAAGAATAGGAAACTATTATAAGCTGAAGTATCAATGTACATGGCCTAATACAGCAATAAAAACTAACATTATTGGCCACAGAAGATAACATAGTTGACAATATATAGTGGGCATTTCTTAAAAGCATAATAGGTAATTTAAGAGCACTGTTCAAAAGATTAATTCTCAATTTTTGGAACATAATAGCCTCTTGTCTAGTCATTAATGCTAAGTTTGTGTTCAAATACTGGAATGTGTTTTATTTTCAAGCAAGAAATTTAATGATAAATTTGTTTTACATCACCATCCTGATCCAGTACTGCAAAAAGCTATCAGCCATGATGCTCAATGCGGCTAGGTTGAAGCCAACTACAGGCAGTAATCCACATAGTTAATGAATGGAAATTTTGTCTAGTATTATGTTAGTATTGTGTAATATAATTTTCGAGTAATTTTTACAGCATAACGAAAGAATTTGAATTTACGGTATTTATTTTATTGATCTTTTTAATTGTTCTTTAGGAATATCTGTCCAGTCTTGGAATTATACACAGAGATCTTGCTTGCCGTAATGTTTTAGTTGGTAATAACAAAGTTTTAAAAATTTCTGATTTTGGCTTGGCCAGACAACTAAATGACAACTTGGTCTACTACAGAAGTACAGAAGGAAAATTACCAATTCGTTGGATGGCTCCAGAAGCTATAAGAGACCGTGTCTTCAACACAAACACAGACATGTATGTTAACTGTACATACAGTATGTAACTGTTGATTTGATGTGTATATATACCATAGATGGAGCTATGGAGTGACGCTGTGGGAAATCTGTACACTTGGTAAGAGAATAGTTCTCTCTATATGTATATTATATTGCACGTATAGACTGCGTGCATGAATTCTTGTTCATACTTATCATCTTTCTACAACCTTAGGTGCATTCCCATATCCTCTTCTTACAAACCGTGATGTCCTGGAGGCTCTCCTTGAAGGACAAAGACTGGAAAGACCTCCCAACTGCACCGAAAATCTGTGAGTGTTCATGCTATGACTGTAATATGCAACATTTATATCTCAACAGGTATGAAATCATGCTTGACTGTTGGAAAGCTGATCCAGAATTACGTCCATCATTTTCCTTTTTGAAAGGAAAGACAGAAGAGATGATTCAAAATGCCAACCAGGATTATCCATATTTGGATTTCAACTTAAATGATTACTTGCCATACTGTAACCTCCGGCTTACAAGTGGAGCTGCTAGTACTGAGAATATTCTCAATGGCATAAAGGAAGAGCCAGAAGAGGAAGATATGATTGATAAAGATGAATCAAATGAAGAAAATGATGTTGAAAAGGAAAGTAGCCCTACTGGATATGGTGTCTAAACTAGACTGGACTTGTGCTACACAGCTATACACTGTATAATCAACATAGCCAATTGAAGTTGCAAATCTGTGTAATTCTATAACTCTGTATTTTGTCTTTTTGCCTTTATGCATGTATGTATGTGTCTGTATCCCGGGCCCTCAACTCACATGTATTCATTTTGTAATCTGAAAATAACAATAGCAGCAATATTGCACATATATAATTACTGGTACTGATCATGATGGATGCAGACAACAGGTAGTGTTCAATAGAGAAGATCGTTTACATATAAATCTAGTAGTATGCACGAAAACGTTTAAAGTCAAGTAAAATACGCTGTCACAGTAGCAACCAAGCCTAACCTAATGCAGCAGCTAATAGTGATTACTATGGTCACTTCTTAAGTTTATTTTCCAGTACCATACATGCCTCTTTCTCTTTCTTCAACTCTGTGGCAAGTGGTAGGACATCATCTTCGCATTATTAACATGATCATCATGATCCTTCCCCATTATTCTGGTAGTACAGCCAAACTCCTGGGATTGTAGTGAATGGGCATTTATCAATAATGTTGATCCTAGGGATCTTCTCCTTGCATTCAGATATGAGACAGGAAACCTTTTACAATTTTTGCGATGGGTTTGCAGATCTTTACTCTTTGTCTCCTCTTTACAGTGTTCACGCATTACTAGATGATTTGTACAGCTGTTGGCTAAATGATCCTCAGTAGTAGAAGGTATATTATAGTATATGCATATTGCAAGATTAGAACTATAAATGGAAATTAGGTGGATACAATGTGTAGTCAGCCATCATAAGAAACAGCCAAACACCTCGTAAAGAACTTTTGATAAATCTAGATCCATCAAGTAAAAGATTTATTGATAAAGCAGCTATACAGTGGATGCTAATTTCAGGTCAACCTAATTGTAGTTTAAGACAAGTAACAGTGGGGGATGACTGTGGATTCATTTGCATGAATCAATAGAACCTCCTCCATATACTCCATCCCTCACTTGTTACAGAGGATCCAAATGAGAGGAATGTTGCAGACCAACATTCTAACATAGTCAAACAGTTGAAGTAGAGAATAAAATACTACAATTTTAGCAATTACATTAATCCTCCTTCTCTGATCCTGCTAACTTTGGTGAAGTCTGGACCCCTGGCTGGACTGATCTTTTCATTGCTAAAAATAATTATTGTGTGTGTGTGTGTGTGTGTGTGTGTGTGTGTGTGTGTGTGTGTGTGTGTGTGTGTGTGTGTGTGTGTGTGTGTGTGTGTGTGTGTGTGTGGTGTTTGTGTGTGTATGCGTGCATGCGTGTATGCGTGCATGCATGTGTGCTGAAGCTATTCACAGTTACTTCCTTGTTTTCCGTTTTAAAGAGTCTCTAAAATAAAATGGTGGGTGTTGTTATAATTATGGATGAAAACCTTCAGTAAAAGGTTAAACAAATTCATAATGAAAATTCTGCAAAGACTTCATAACCATAATTATAATGAAAATTTTTGTGTCACTCCAGTCCATTAAAACATGAAGAGAGATCAAAGAATAGGGCAGCAGAGTTCAATAAAGCATTGTATGCACAAAGTATAATTAAATTGTCTTGCAAACAGTGAAACAGAAATAATTGCATTGCTGTTAAACCAGTGCTACAATTAAGCAGACAACCAAATGTGAAGGTAACTGGATCTACCCTTGGCAACTTTCCAGTCGCTAGGAATCTTTTGATTCTGGCCCACTGTCAACTGCCATAACATGATGCCAATTGCAACTACTTTATTGAATTGAAGTTAACATGCTTTCAGTGGGTGTAGGATATGTTCCTGCATAGAGTTATGATGACTTAAGTGTAGTGACATGAGATTGATGATGTGGATGTCAATTTATATGCTGATGATACGAAGTTGCATTATTGTCATTATGACTTTAGACAACTAGAACACATTCTTCAATGTGCTCTTACACAGCTTTTTATCTGGCTTATTTCCAACAAGTTAAAGTTAAGTGTTCCTAAATCTACATGTATGATTATTGGGTCTCACCAGTGCACCCATGATAGAACACTGCACTTATCATTTGATAATGTTGCATTAAGGCAAGTTTCTACCGTAGGATATCTGGGATTATATATTGACCAGCATTTAACTTGGCATTGTCACATTGAGTATGTATAATGAAGAGTTCGTGGCAAGTTGTTTTCTATTAATCGCCTCAAACTAGCTACTTACCAATGATGTGATGAAGATTTTATATCAAGCACACATTTTGCCAATAATTGATTATTGTGATGTTATGTGGGTTCCCACAAATAGTGGCCACCTAAAAGACTAGAGAGAGTTCACTCACTTTTTGTAACATCATTTGACACCAATTGTTCTTCTGTGTTTAAACTTACTTTAGCTGAGTGTCGTAAATTCCACACTGCTATTCAAATTTATAAGATTTTAACTAAAAGTCACCCTCCTATTTACACAGCACCTTCAGAACTGCTGTATCTGTGACAGGCCATGCTGGGCACAATGCATGTCGTCTATATGTACCTGCTGTAAATTTGAACTATGGAAAGAGGACTGTGTAATATCGTGGCACAGCCATTTGGAATAGTCTCTCCACCTTATTAACTGAAGCAGAATCACTACATAGTTTTAAGATGAATTATTTAGCCATGCTTTAATTTGTAATTTATTGATGTATATATGTTTACTTGTTTGTTCAGGGCACAGTTGAAAAACAGCTTCGCTGACGCTGTCTCCCTGTTAAAATAACTATTTAAAAAAAAATTGGTATCAATAATTATGCAGCTTGTAATTTAGATTAGCAGGTTTTGGATCACATGAGGTTCCATGCCATTAAAGATTTAACATTCTAAACTGTACTCCCACCCACCCACCCATTATCATGGATGCTATAGATATGTGCATGTATACAGTAATATTGCTGTAGCCAGGGGTGTAGGGAGGGGGGTTCAGGAACCCCCCTGTAAAATTTAGACTTCTGCAAGCAGAACCCTAACACACCATTTAGTGTGGCAGGACAAAATGAGTGAGTAATATAGTGTAATGGCACAGCACAACAATTGATAAAGCTTGCATTCATCTCTCAGGGAAGGATTTACAGAGGTAACATGAGCCTTGTTAAAAGATCGATATACTCTAATAGAGCATTCAGGTATATACTCTATAATAATAGAGTAGTCAGGTATACTCTAACAGAACATGCATGTAATTATCCATATCCATATGAAGCTTTTCAGACATTCTAACATTAAATGCAAAACTGAGCATGACCTTATACTGCTGTAGCCTTGGTGTGCAGTGTTCAACAATATAGTAATTTATCACTTGTGTTATGCAAAATTAATTCGTGCTATGCATATAGGCATGAGGCTATTATGCTCCAAAAATTGAGCATTATGCTTTTGAGCAGTGCTCAAAAAATCACCTATTATGCTTTTGAGAATTGCCCATTATTCCCAAAATTATGCCACCATAATTGGCTAATAATGCCAGATCTTTGCTGTATCAGGCTATTTTTCATTGACGTTTAAGCTTCAAATAGTCTTGAATTCTTTAGCTGGTTGCTGTATTAGAGTATTTCATTTCAATGTGACTGCTTTATCAGAGTAAATATTATCTAATCCAAAACAGCCAAGCTGTAAAAAAAGAGTGCGGCCCTGAGAAAGGCTATGGTGAAAAAAGATGTGAAATTCAAGGTGGCAGCCAAAAAATGGCTGTGATGGTAGGTTAATGGTAAAAATTTTAATAACAACAATTCAGGTGAATTTGGTGCTGCACAAAATTCACCTGAATTGTCGTTATTAAAATTTTTACCATTAACCTACCATCACAGCCATTTCTTGGCTGCCACCTTGGATTTCACATCTTTTTTCACCATAGCCTTTCTCAGGGCCACACTCTTTTTTTTACAGCTTGGCTGTTTTGGATTAGATTTCACTTTTTTTTGTGTTTGTATACCCCAAAGCTGGCCTATGGCCGGCTTTAGGGCTTTTTAACCTATCATTTTTTTCTTTATTACAAGAAGAAGAAAAGATGAAGCAGGGTGATTTCTTTGTAGCTGACCTTTCTGCAAGGTGATCCTTCTAGCTGATCTCTCTACCGGATGACTTGTTTGTAGCTGAATTCTCTACAAGGTAACTTCTTCTAGCTGATCTTTCTACAGGGTGATTTGTTTGTAGCTGAATTCTCTACAGGGCAATTTGTTTGCAGCTAAACTCTCTACATGGTAGTTTCTTTGTAGCTGAACTCTCTACAATGTAACTTCTTCTAGCTGAACTCTCTACAGGGTGACTTGTTTGTAGCTGAACTCTCTACAGGGTGATTTGTTTGTAGCTGAACTCTCTACAAGGTAACTTCTTCTAGATGATCTTTCTACAGGGCAATTTGTTTGCAGCTGAACTCTCCACATGGTAGTTTCTTTGTAGCTGAACTCTCTACAATCTCTACAATGTAACTTCTTCTAGCTGAACTCTCTACGGGTGGCTTGTTTCTAGCTGATCTCTCTGCAGGGTGACTTGTTTCTAGCTGAACTCTCTACAGGGTGATTTGTTTGTAGCTGAACTCTCTACAAGGTAACTTCTTCTAGCTGATCTTTCTACAGGGTAATTTGTTTGTAGCTGAATTCTCTACAGGGCGATTGTTTGCAGCTGAACTCACTACATGGTAGTTTCTTTGCAGCTGAACTCTCTACAATGTAACTTCTTCTAGCTGAACTCTCTACAGGATGACTTGTTTCTAGCTGATCTCTGTACAGGGTGACTTGTTCCTAGCTGAACTCTCTACAGGTGATTTGTTTGCAGCTGAACTCTCTTACATGGTGGTTTCTTTGTAGCTGAACTCTCTACAAGGTGACTTCTTCTAGCTGATCTATCTACAGGATGACTTGTTTCTAACTGAACTCTCTACAGTGTGATCTGTTCATAGCGGAACTTTCTACTGGGTGATTTGTTTGCAGCTAAACTCTTTGCATGATTGTTTCTTTGTAACTGAACTCTCTACAAGGTAATTTCTTTTAGCTGATCTCTCTACAGGGCAATTTGTTTGTAGCTGAATTCTCTACAGGGTGATTTATTTGAGCTGAACTCTCTACATGATGGCTTCTTTGTAGCTGAACTCTCTATTAGGTACCTTCTTCTAGCTGATCTGACTACAGGGTGACTTGTTTGTAGCTGAATTCCCTACAGAATAACCTGCAATGTAATATAACTGAGTAAATCAAGACACACGGTAGTGTGTCGTGCGGCCCAAGTAGCCGGCGCGCCACACCGTGAGTATATTTACAGGAAGAAAGTAAACGCGATTTTCACACCTTTGTAGCTCCGTGATTCCTTATCCGATTGAAACCAAAGTTGCTACAGAAGTGCCGGCTAGGTCGGGGAGTCCACAGCCCAAATTTGAAGAAAATCGCTCCAGCCATTTCCGAGATACGAGCGGCCAAAGTTTGGGGTTTTTTCTTCGTTTTTTCTTCTACTTCTTTTCGCACACTTTGCAAAATCCGCCATAATACGCGAATTCGTGCTCCAATCGGGATAACATATGGTACACTTAAAGGGCTCATTATAGCGAATCTCAGTACCAAGTGTGGTAGGAATCCGATGAACATTCATAGAGTTATGACCAATTATTTGTGTAAAATAAGGTCGAAGGTCTGTCACGCCCACAGGGTAAACCGCTTGAAGGAATGAGCTGAAACTTGCTATGTAGATGGAGTAACTATCGTAGGAGTGCCTTTTTGTGGTTTGAAAGGAATCCAGTTAAAGGCCATAGAGATATGACACAAAACCCAACCTGTGTCACAATTACTCGATCGATTTTTATGAAAAAAAAACTATTAGTTTTCACGTCTACCAGGCAAACCGCTTAGAGCAGTGAGCTGAAAAGCGGTTTGTAGCTGGAATAATTATCATAGAAATTCCTTGCAGTAGTACAGAAGAATAGGATTATAAACTACTGAGTTATGATTCCAAAGCCAACTGCGTGTAGCATATGCGAGATCGAGATACTCTAATAGAACAGTCACTCTAATAGAGCATTCAGCTACGTATATAACTTACTCCATTACAGAATTACATGACATTGCAAGTTATTCTGTAGGGAGTTCAGCTACAAACAGTTAATCTTATAGACAATTCAGCTACAAGCAAGTCACCCTGTAGAGAGTTCAGCTACAAATATGTTGCTGTAGAAATTTAGAACATTATAAGTCACACTGAAGAGGATTCAGCTATAAACAAGTAACCTTGTAGAGACAACAAGTCACTCTGTAGAGAATTCAGCTACAAGCAAGTCACTGCGTAAAGGGTTCAGCTACAAAATAGCTACCCAGCAGAGAGTTCATCTAGATCAGCTACAAACAAGTTACTTTATGCAATGTTTATTTACAAGTAAGTCACTCTGTAGAGACTTCAGCTACAAACAAGTCACTCTGTAGTACAAACAAGTCACCGTGTACCTGGAGAGTTCAGCAACCAATCAAAAAAACCACTCTGTAAAGAGTTCAGCCATACAAACCTGTTATAACTCTATAGAGAAAGTTATAACTCTATAGAGAGATCAGCTAGAAACAATTAGTCATCCAGTAGAGAGATCAGCTACAAGTCATCACCTTATAGAGAGTTTAGTTACAAAGCAACCACCATGCAGAGAGTTCAGCTGCAAACATATCACCCTGTAGAAAGTTCAGCTAGAAAAAGTCATCCTGTAGAGAGATCAGCTAGAAGGATCACCTTGTAGAGAGTTCAACTACAA